>NC_037684.1:2475677-2644499 GCF_003255815.1 Theropithecus gelada
TTTTTTTTTTTTTTTTTTGAGACGGAGTCTCGCTCTGTCGCCCAGGCTGTAGTGCAGTGGCCAGATCTCAGCTCACTGCAAGCTCCGCCTCCCGGGTTCACGCCATTCTCCTGCCTCAGCCTCCCGAGTAGCTGGGACTACAGGCGCCCGCCATCTCGCCCGGCTAGTTTTTTGTATTTTTTAGTAGAGACGGGGTTTCACCGTGTTCGCCAGGATGGTCTTGATCTCCTGACCTCGTGATCCACCCGTCTCGGCCTCCGAAAGTGCTGGGATTACAGGCTTGAGCCACCGCGCCCGGCCTTCTTTTTTCTTTTTTTTTCTTTTTTTGAGACGGAGTCTTGCTCTGTCCCCCAGGCTGGAGTGCAGTGGCGGTATCACAGCTCACTGCAACCTCCACTTCCTGGATTAAAGTGATTCTCCTGCCTCAGCCTCCTGAGTAGCTGGGATTACAGGCACACGCTACCACGCCTGGCTAATTTTTGTATTTTTAATAGAGACATGGTTTCACCATGTTGGTCAGGCTGGTCTTGAACTCCTGACCTTGTGATCGCCTGCCTCAGCCTCCCAAAATGCTGGGATTATAGGCGTGAGCCACCACACCTGGCCTAGAGATGTGGTTTCACCATATTGCCCAGGTTGGTCTCAAACTCCTGACCTCAAGTGATCTACCAGCCTCGGCCTCCCAAAGTGCTGGGATTATAGGCATGAGCCACCGCTTCCGGCCCCTTTGCACTTATTATTTGCACTGTTCTCTCTTTTTCTGGGCATCTCCCCAGTGAGCCATGTATCTTTCAGGCTTCTGTTCAAATGTCACCTTTATAGATATGTCTTCCTTGACTGCCACACCATATTCCCATTCCATTTGCCCCTCGCCCTGTTTCCTCTTTCCTCAGAGAACTCTTATCACCACCCCTCATTGTATATATTTATTGGCTCTCTCCGTCTCCTCCAAACTAGAATGCAAACTCTGAGGGCAGGGTCTTTGTTTTGTTCACTGCTATATCCCCAGCACTGCAAATAATGCCTCATACAGAGTAGGTGCTCGGTAAATGCTTCTTAGATGAATGAAAAATTATTAGCTATCATCATCATCATTATCAGTTCAGTCAGTGCAGATGGCTCCTGGGGGTGGGAATCCAGGTCTTATTCATGGCCATACACCCCCCAGGGCTCAGCACCCAGGCTTGTGCTGTGAGAGGAAGAACCTAAACCAGGAGAGCCTGGTTCCAAGATCAGCAAGGAACAGGTCTCTCCTTGGACTATGCTTCCTTCCTGCTCTGAGATTCTGTGACTCAATGAGGGATTGGGGGTGGGGAGGTGGTAGTGGTGTGAGGGGCACAGGATGGGGCATGGAAAGGAGAGGGGAATTGGAAGCCGAAGAACCAGACCTCACCTGGGTGCGCTGCATAGCAGGTAATGCCAGTGCCCTCAAGCTGGTTGGCAAGCTCCCGGGCAAACAGTACATTAGCCAGCTTAGTGTCAGCATATGCCCGCAGCTCCTGCCGCCAGCCCACCACTGGGCGGTCCAGGCGTTTGAAGTCGAGACGTCCCCGACAGTGGGCAGCTGAGGCTACCACCACCACGCGGCTAGGGGCACATGCCTTCAGGCAAGGCAGCAGCAGATGTGTCAGCAGAAAGGGACCGATGTGGTTCACCCGAAGCAGCAGGTTAAAAGCCTCGCGGGTCCGGCCACAGGAACTGATCCCTGGGGCAGAGGCTAGATGTAAGTGGCTGCTCCAGAAGGAGCTCTGCAGCCTTGGCATCCCTATCTATGAGATGGGAGTAGGGGGCATCCTTCCCATGTGTCCACTGGCCCCAGCAGGGCTTCCGCTGGAGGGGGCAGCTGCCCCTGGCCACCCGCCACCTCCCACCCCACAGGGACTGCTGCCCCTCACCGGCATTGTGGATGAGGATGTCCAACCGTGGCTCAGAGCTCAGGAAGGCAGTGGCAAAGGCCCGCACCGAGGCCAGATTGGCCAAGTCCAAGGCCATGAAGATGACCTCATTGTTCCCACTCTCCTGTGGAGCGGCAAGGGCTGGGCTTGTCACCAGGCATCTTTCTCCTCTTCCCTCTCTCCCCAGGAACCAAATTCTGAGAGTTCATCTCCTACTGTTTAATAAAATCTGCCCCTACGTCTTAGAGTTTACTAGATAAGTGTGTGGATTCAAATCCTGACTTTGCCTTTTACTAGAGTGTGACCTTGGGCAAGATACTTAATCTCTTTGGGCCTCAGTTCTCTCACTGCATAAAGGGAATAATAATAACAGTACCAATCTCACCCAGCTGTTGTGAGAATGAAAGGAGTTAACATGTGTAAAATACACTCCAGCAGCACTGGGTAGGTACTTGCTATTATTATCACCTCCTTTCCCCATTACCATTTACCCCAAAATCTGTAACAGACTTCTCACTGGTCTCCTCTCGCCCGCTCTTGCCCCTCCACTCCAAGCACCACGCAGCCACAAAGGGGTTCCTTCCAAAGGCTATTCTGACAGCCCGGAGCCTACTGAGGGCCGTTTATGGTCTCCAGTGGTCTGTGCTGCCCAATCTATAAAATCCAAGCTTCTCAATAGGCTCTAGAAGGTCCTCTAGCCCCCTCATTTGCCCATCTTCCTCATACTTTGTGCTTCAGCCTCATTAAATCTTTTTCTCAGTTTTTCAGATCAGTCCAGCTCTCTTGCTTACTGAGGGCCTTTGCTTATGCTGTGCCCTCTGCTGTTCCCTTTCCTACTAATCATTAACCCAACTTCTACTGATGCTTAAACGTCTCAGAACTGCAATTACGGCCTTCAGGAAGCCCCTCCCCCACTCGGCTCTGGTGCGCCTTCCTCGGGTGACCCCGGCGCTCCGTGCACTCCCTCTTCGAGCTCAGCCGCCCGCGCCGCACTCTCCTCCCTGGACCCGGATCCTCCGCAGCCCCTTTGCTGGCTTCTCTGTGTCCCGGCGGGTTCTCGGCTCACGGTCCCACGCGCCCCCGCTGCCTCTCACCTGGCGGAGGTCGAAGGCAGCCGCCTCCCCGCGCTCCCGGCTGCGGCAGGCCAGCACCACGCGCGCTCCCCGGCGCGCCAGCTCCAGCGCCGTCATCTTCCCGATGCCGCTGTTAGCGCCTGCGGACCGCAGGCGCAAGCCGAGCTGAGCTGAGCCTGGCGGGCTGCTGCTACCGCCGGCCCGGCCTCCCCTCCGCGCGCCCCGCCAGCTCGCACTCACCCGCCTCCGCACTCACCAGTGACCACGGCCGTGCGGCCCCGCAGGTTGCCGATGCCGCCGCACGGCGGGGCCTTCACCAGGTTGTAGTAGACAAGCACGTAAGCGCCCAGCAGCAACCCCGTGCCCAGCAGCAGCGCCTCCATGCCGGCCGCGCCTCCCGGCTCCCGCCCAGGCCCCGCGCCGGCCTGGATCGCCGCCAGGCGGCTGCCGATCCGCCCCGCACAGGCCTGGAACGGCGCCGGGGCGCGTCAGCCTCCGAAGGCGGAGGCTGGTAGGAGGCTGGGCAGGGGTGTGTGTGCGTGCGGGTGCTCGCCGGCCCTGCGAGCGCCCCCTAGGCGTGCGTCGGTGTCCTGGGGGCGTGTGCCTCCGTGGACACCTTTGAGGTGCGTGTGTGCACTTGGGCCCTGGGAGCGCCCCCTAGGTGTGTGCCTGTGTGAACACCTGGGTGTCAGTGTCCACGGACACCCTGGGAGTGCATGCTAGGTATGTGCATGCATCTACAACGCTTGTATGTGAATGACCTCCAGGTGTGTATGTGCCCATGGTCCCTAGGATCACCCTTCGGGTTGTGTGCGTGCCTCTCGATCCTGTGAGACCATGTAAGCACGTTGTAGGTGTTTGTGTGCATTCCGGCAGAGTCCCTCCAGGTTATGTGCCTGCATCTGTAGTCTCTGCCAATGCATGTGCTTGAATATCTCCATACGTTTACTCGAGGTGTATGTAGCACGGTCCCTCCCTTCTGAAGTCAGGTGTGTACATGAATATACGTGTGTCTTTGAGTCTAGTCCTAGATGCTTTTCCCTCTAGGAACAAATCCTTTTCTTTCTTCCCTTCCTTCCTTTTTTTTTTTTTTTTTTTTTTTTGAGAGGGAGTCTCCCTCTGTTGCCCAGGCTGGAATGCAATGGCGCCCTCTCGGCTCACTGCAACCTCTGCCTACCGGGTTCAAGTGATTCTCCTGCCTCAGCCTTCTGAGTAGCTGGGATTACGGGTCCCTGCCACCACACCCGGCTAATTTTTGTATTTTTAGTAGAGAGGGGTTTTTGCCATGTTGGCCAGGCTGGTCTCGAACTCCTGACCTCAGGTGATCCGCCTGCCTCAGCAGCCTCACAAGGTGCTGGGATTATAGGCGTGAGCCACCATGTCCAGCTGTCTTTTTTTTTTTTTTTGTGATGGAGTTTTGCTCTTGTTGCCCAGGCTGGAATGCAGTGGCATGATCTCGGCTTACTGCAACCTCTGCCTCCTGGGTTCAAGCAATTCTTCTGCCTTGGACTCTAGAGTAGCTAGGATTACAGGTGTGTGACACCACACCTGGCTAATTTTTGTATTTTAGTGGAGATGGGTTTTCACTGTGTTGGCCAGGTTGGTCTCAAACTTCTGAACTTGTGACCCACCTGCCTCAGCCTCTCAAAGTGCTGGGATTACAGGTGTCAGCCTCCGCACTGGGCCAAATCCTTCAGTTTTTTATCTTCACATCCAGCCCCCAGCTTCTAGGATTCTTCCCTGTTCTCCCCACACAGGCTAGAGGGGACACTGTTCAAGGTGGCACAGGCAGTTAAGGGGTGTCAGAATTCACTCCTTCATTCCCGCTCTGTATCTCCCTACCTCAGCCCCACTAGTGCCTTCCATGGCTGAAGGGAAGCCGGAAGAGATAGACAGTAAAATCTATTATTGCCTTTCAGGAGGAAATTTGCCTTTGGAATGGTTCTCACGGGTGATAGAGACAGGCAGAGAAGCTCCATCACTCAGTTACAAGTGACCATGATGGCAAGAAGGGTGGGGCCAGCTAGGAACGAATGCGTAAGGGCATTCCAGGGCAGAAGGCCGTTGCCTGAGAAATTCAGTACAACCTGGAACCTGATATTTGGTACTTATGCTGTGCCCAGCAGTGTAGTTAGATTTGGAAATTCTGAGCGGAAGATATTCAAGTTTCTGTCCTTAGGGAGTTCAAAAAGCCCATCAGGACACCGGGAGCAGAGTGATGAAGCCTAGATGGGCAGATGAAAGTCAGGGACAGACCTGATTCCAGGGCCAGTTTCCATTGTAGATGCTGTGGGATGAGGCTGGGGATAGAATATTCATTCTTTATCCCTAAGGCAAAATCCTGACACACAAGCAGATGCACCTACACAAACAGTTCTGGAATATACACAGAGGTGCTCTCCATCTGAGGAGGCTGTCCTCAGGAAAACTTCCTGCAGAGTTTTTCGCTAAGATCTGGGAGGAAAGCATGAAATTTGGTTTAATGAAGGTTCCCGGGACTTGAGAATTAAGGTAATGCAGCAGACTCATTTTCTGATGAGGAATAGCAGTTGTAGAGAAGCATGACTGCAGATCACATGACTAGAAGTGACATGTCAAGACTGGATTCCACTATCAGTCAGGGTTCTCTGAAGAAACAGCCCCCGCGGCCAGCAGACGCACCCATGTCCTTCCATTGTCCTCCATCCACCCTGGCTCACTTTTCTCCAACACTTCCCCTCCCAAACTTCCCTATGGGAATGAGACCTGTTCAAAAGGCCCCCCACCTGCTAGACCCAGATCTAAAAGAGGGTCTCCTCTGAGGGTGATGACAGGTAGGACAGACAGTCAGAAAACATAATTTGAAGTATTTTTGTTTTTTATATACAGAATACAGGAAAGTTTTTGTAAAGTCTAAAACATTACAATTACTATGTACATTGGTACTGGTTGTGGGGGTGGGAGGAGAGGAGGGAACCAGGGGCAGGAAGAAGAGGAGAGAAGTGGCGAGAGAACAAAAAAAGGAGACAAAACAGGTTTACGACAAAAACATTTTTGCTACAATAGACAATTTGAGAAAACGCTCTACCACATGTAGTACTGTACACGGTTTTTAAAAACATTGAAAAAATGTCATCACTAGATGTATTTACACAAAATCCAAATACACTTTTCCTTATTTGAAATAAAACAGATGGACAGCCAGAAAAAGAATTCATTTCTCATTTGTCCATAATACACAGTAGCTACCTGTAGTGCAACTGCTGCAGAAAGGGAAAATAACGTGGAGGGTGGGAACCATGGAAGGAAGGTGGGTAGCGATCTTTATATTAAATAAAACAATGATATTGTATAGATTTTGCTGTATGAAAACTGTATTTTTTCTTTTAATATAAAACTATTGTCACTGCCACAAAATAGAACAAGTTTCTGATTATTTTACAACGGCGGGCGAGGGGGAGGGAGTAGTAGGTGGGTGGGGAAGGGTTTTGTGTTGGAGGAAGTGTCCAGACCATGGGTCTTTCCCTCCCTGCCCACGCTGTTCCTCAGCTCGGGTTTGCCGCTTTCCCATGAAATGTTGAGTACAAATATATGTGCAAATGCCCCCTAGAACTTGAGGAAAGAAAAAGGATTTTTAAAAAACAGTCAAAAGGTTTTCTTCATTTCATGCAAAGATTGTAGTTGAAGCGTTTCTGGTAGAGTATAGAAAACACCCGGGCTTGGTTTGTGTACATTTTTGCATTGCAGGAGTCTTGGGTGGGTGTACAGGCCAGTAGCGGGGTAGCTGCCAGTCCTAGGGAACGGAGTTGGAGCGCAGCACAGGGCCCTGGTGGGGCTTGAGAGAGAGCTTCTCGGCCAAGACCCCATCCTGCAGCAGGCTGGCATCGCCTTTGGGCTGTTTGGTCGCAAACTCAGTGATGCTGAAGACAAACTGCAGGCAGCCCAGCTTGATGTAGCTGCCATGGTGCAGTAAGGCCGTGCCCTCCCAGCCGGCCCCACTGCCCCCAATCAAGCTTGAGCTGCTGGCTTTGCAATTGCAGGGTCTCCGCTGCGGCCCTTGGGCCTGGGAACTCATCATGGCTGCCTCCTCACTTGGCTCTTCATCCTGTTTCTGGTGCCGGCGGCGCCCTGGGAAAAAGGGGGATGGTCACAGAAGAGGAACAGTGAGCAGCCAACCCATGTGGGCTGTTTGCTAAGGTTGGGCTCCTGCATCTCCCCATTCCAACTGCTGCATGACTACGGATGAAGGATGCTCAGAAAGGGTTGGTGGAGTCTGAAGTCCCCACAGGTGTGTACACACATGGGGGTACTCAGCACTTGCTTCTCTGTGGCCTGCCCTGGGCCCATGAGGAAGTAGAGCTTGGCCAATAGGACTAGGAAGGCAAGAGACAGACCATGGGCAGCAAGTCAGAACCACCCTGACTGCGGCCTCAGCTTTGTGGCCACAGACCTCTGCTCCAACTTACTGATGACACTCTGCACTTTGGCAACAATACTGCTTGGGGGTGTTGGTGGGGTCTTCTCCGAGAAGTCACATGAATACAGCACATTGTCCACCGTTGTCCCATGCTCACTGTAGTTTAACAGCTCATAATGTTTGGTATTCTGAGGAGGAGGAGGGGAGATAAGATGTGTGGTTGGCTGTGTGGGGCCTGGGGCTAGGGGGAGAGGACATATGGAGAAGGCCGTGCTGCTCTACCTAGGGAGCCCTTACTTGCCTCCCCAGTCATGGCCCCTGTCCTTTCAGAAGGGGGCTGCAGATACCTCCTCAGGGAAGCCTGCCTTCTGGTGTCCCACACCCCCTACTCTCCCAATCCTCCTTCACTCTGCCTTCTCAGCACCGCTCCTCTTGGTGTGATACTCACTGGCCCGTGATGATAATGAAATTCACAGGGACACATCCACAGGGCTTGGCTTCCTTCTACGCTGGTCCCCTCCCCTGCTTTAGGGTAGGCTCCCTCTGCTGTGCCTGTGACTAACCTCAGGAAAAATGGTAGCCCTGCTCCTGTGAAGCAGGTACCCCTGGTAGGATGCTGTTTTACATCAAGACTGTCCTCCTCCAGGAATGACAGGGAGGGAAGAAAAGGAGAGGACTCCCAATCCCTCTTCCCTCCCCTCAGGGCACTGAACAAAAACCTACTGCCTGGGAGAGGCCTTAGGTTGGGAAAGCTCCCTCCCACCGCATCTCCAGCCCTCACCTCATCGTAGAATATGCAGGCATGTTTCCCGGACACGTAGTTACAGTGACCATAGTTTGTAAGGCACACATCCATGTCAGCTCCTGCAAGATGGCAGGAGTAGAGGAAAAGGAAGGCAGAGAACAGATTGTAAGGTGCATGTGTCGGGGAGGTGAGACAGGGAGGGAGTTAGCTTCTGGGTTGGCACTAGCAGAGACTTCAAGGGTGAGTAGCTCAGGGCCCTCCCCTTTTATTTTTGAACAAAAACTGATGTCTTTTCCAAGCTCCTGATAAAGAACAGCTGTCCCTGCCAGCTGATCTGCTTTAGAACATGTGGCTGCTACCCAGAAGGGAACAGTGAGCTACTGAAGAGGATGGGATATTTCTATGAAAATACAACAAGAGGGTGCAGAGCCTAGAAAATCATATCACCTTAAAGAAAGGGAAGTTTCTAGGGTAAGGACTAATCTGTCTGTCCTTCTGTACCAGATATAGAACTATCTGTCTCTAGGACTTCTAGGGAAAACAAAACAAAACAAAAAACAGATACAGGGCTAACTGAAGATTGGGTATGTGTGAGCCTATCACTCTTTCAAAGACCACCAGGGACAAAGCATCTGCCTTCTCCTTGGGTTCTTCCCCGCAGTGTTTAAAGTGCCTCCCTGGGCAGTAGTCAGAGCTGACTTTCATCTCTGCTGATGCAACACTGGGCAAAGACAAAGCAAAAGGGCCTGAACAAGGGAAGACAAGGAACTGATCGTCTCTTTTATCTTTGAGACAGGGTCTCACTCTGTTGCCCGGGCTGGAGTGCAGTGGCATGAACAGGATCACTGCCTTGACCTCCCAGGCTCAGGTGATCTTCCCACCTCAGCCTCCCAAGTAGCTGGGACTATAGGCATGTGCCCAGCTAATTTTTTTGTATTTGTTTTTGGTAGAGATGGGGTTTCACCATATTGCCCAGGCTGGTCTCGAAGTCCTGGGCTCAAGTGTTCCTCCTGCCTCGTCCTCCCAAAATGCTGGGATTATAGGCGTGAGCCACTGTGACCGGCTGATTGTCTCTATTCTTAGTTTCTCTTGTCTAGCTATCCACTGGTTTAAAGCAGTCAACTCTGGAAAGGGCTTCCCTCACCCCTTTCTAACTTCTGTGGGTAAGGGTATCAGTCTTTAGGGCTGAACAGATTCAGTGTCTCTCCCAGCTTCCTGGCTGGCTCACCTGTCCCGATGTAGAGGGTTCGATAGCACATGTTCACAGCTCCTCCCAACCCTAAGAGGGGGTAGAACACAGCTCGGGCCTGTACCTCCTTTCTTTGCACTACAAGACAAACATAGGAATAGGATCATTCAGAAACTCAGATCCTGTGATCCAAACATAAACCAACAAAATCTGGACTTTTGGCTCATGGCCTGGAGAAAATCCCGCTGGATGACTCATCTTTCCAAACTCACATCCAACACTGAGCTGCTGCAGGGTAGACTTTCTCTCCCCACCCACAGCATTTCCAACACAGGGTGCAGAGGACCATCTTTGAAGATAGTCAGAGAAGTCAGAGATGACAGTACTCTGTAAGTTCCTGGGCTCCTGGTTGGCTAATCTGGGATATTCCAGCTGGTACTATAGGGAGAACATGGAAAAACAGACCGCATGGACCAGTGTTTCTCAAACTTTAATGTGCATATGAATCGCCTACATATCTTGTTGAAATGCAGATTCTGATTCAATAGGTCTGAGGAGGGGCCTTAGCTCTGCATTTCTTTTGCTGTTTTCTTTAAAAATAGGCAAAAAACCAATGCACTGAGCTCTGCATTTCTAACAAGCTCTCAGGGGCTGCTGATGCTGCTGGTCTGGGAACCACACTTTGAAGCAGCAAGGCTTTTAATGGCCAGTGCTCAGACATACCTGAAACAGAGTTAACCACTTGGGGAAAATTTCCAGAAGGCTGGCCTACGGTTATTCTATTTCTCACCTTGAACTTGAAAAGTTCCCTCTTGGGAAGCCATTCTTTTAAAAATTTTATTTATTTATTATTTATTTAGAGACAGGGTCTCACCCTGTCACCCAGGCTGGAGTGCAGTGGTGCAATCATAGCTCACTGCAGCCTTGACCTCCCAGGCTCAAGCGATTCTCCCACCTTAGCCTTCCAAGCAGCTGGGACTACAGGTGTATGCCACCATGCCTGGCTAAGTTTAAAATTATGTGTAGAGATAGGGTCTCACTGTGTTGCCCAGGCTGGTCTCCAACTCCTGGGCTCAAGTGATCCTCCCGCCTCAGCCTCCCAAAGTGCTGGGATTACAGGTGTGAGCCACTGCACTCAGTCGGAAAGCCCTTCTAATTCAAATATCTGAAAGCAAGTAAGCAGAAAGTACACTACATATACCCAAAGGTACTGGTAGCTGCTTTGCTGTGTCTCAAAGTGGACTTATATATGAAAGAAAGTTACAGCAGACTTCCCCAAGTCTGATAAGAAAGCTGTGGTTGCCATCTTGTTCCTGCTCTCTTCAGAAAAAAACCATGGTGCTTTATTAAGCCCATGAAAAGCACACAAGAAGATTTGAATACTGGAAGCTCAGATTCTCCATGGAGGCAAGGTGACCATTCGCACACGTAGAGGGGAGATCTGATGATGTGGTGACAGGTGTGTACATGCGCACCTTCTGTGTGGTGCCCTCCAGAAGCCAGCTGATGTGTCCCGACACTGCCCGGTGAAGGTTGGACCCGGGAGGGGAAAAGCTGATGTATTCTCTGCAAGGCCAGAAACTTGATCAGCTTCTCGTCCAGCATATTTATCTCGATTTCTATTAGCCAAAGAGAAAGATTAAAAAGCTGCTGAGATGGAAGTGGAATGTGGAAGCAAATCAGGGTCACAGAGCAAATAGTTCGGCATTTCTAAAATCCAGTCAAGTAACTTTTACTCAAATAGCATTGAGTACAGAGCATACAAGGATCTGCAGCTGGGCATTTCACTTGCTATCTGCAGTGAGATGGGTCCCAATGCAGCCTGTGCAGCTGCCTCCTGTAGTTGGGTGAATTGATTTTAATAGTGCTCCTAGAACAGCAGAGTGGAATAAACCACTTGCCTGTCTGTGGGGGAGGGCCTGGATGTCTGATATTGAGACTTGAATTTTCTACCCACCTTGTGTTCACAGAGATCAAGATCTGTCCCTGTTCTCCTGGACTTTGGGGGTTTCCCACAGATGAGGTCCCTCCTTTGGGAGTGAGGATCCTAGTTTTATTCTGCAAATCCAGGTGATCTGCCTAAAGTGATTTTGTTTTTGTCTCACTGTTCAGCTTGGCTCTGTCCTCCCTCCATCTTTGATTATGTGTATATGCACATGTAGAAGGCAGAGCTAGAGAAGGAGCTTTCTTTTTCACCCCACCCCCCTATCCAAAAGGATACTCCTCATTCTCATCTCCCCCTACGCCTCTGGGATCAGGTGCTCCTTCCCTCCCTTTCTGAAATGAGCTGAATGCTGTATAGGAATAGCACCTTCAACATAGCAACCAATGGAACAGCAGCAGCTCATTCACTCACCTCCATTGACATCCATAAATGCTCGAAGTGAGTTGGTGAGGTCCACCATGGCAGTAGAGTTGGCTGGGAAAGAGGGTACGGTTAAAGCGCTTCCTATGGATAACGTGCCGGGGCTGACCTTGCCATCTGGGGACGGAGCAGGAAGACTGTTACTTACGTCGCCTGAGGGAAACCCACCGGTCCAATCCCCCACTGCTGAGACAGGTCTGGATTTCGGACCCAAGGTGATGTTCCCTTCTTGATTCTCAACCCATAGGCTCTGGAACTCCTAGAGCTAAAAACGTGTGGTGAGGAAGGGCAGATGGAATGACAAAGCACCCGGGCACGCAGGAGTCTCCAGAGCACTGGGAATCATTGAAATCCACTGCTCTGGGGAAAGTGGTGGGGCAGCTTCATTCTTTGGGCCATGACCACCTCCCTGCTGCCTCTACTTTTAAATAAGTGGTGCCTGCCCTTATAATTCCTGCCTACTGAAATATGACTCACAGCATGGAAAATCTACCCACACTGGTATTAAGCGATAAACAGAGACAGGAAAACAGCCTGGGAGTGGGGCCATCCTGGGACCAGGGGCCCCCATGCAGAGAAATCACAGTCACCTGGTTACCGAGACTCCCAGCTGACTAGGAGGCCGGCTTCAGTTCAGACGGGAGAGACCACAGGGGGTTCCGGCAGCATCTGAAACCTGGTTCAGATGCCGGGGTCAGCAACCTCAAGGTACTGAGTGCTGTCTGGGGACAGCTGAGAGAGCAGGTAGACAGTAGGCCAAGTACAGACCTAAAGGACCGCCCTTTGGCATGTGGCCCGAGGGCAAGCCTCTGGGCTAGACCAACCCCTGTGGGCATCCCACTCTACAGCTCCTCTGAAAGACAGTGCTGCTGTCTATCCCTGCTTCCTGACACGGAAGTCCATCAGATGAACTCTGAGAATATGCATCAAGCATGAATCCATTCTTTTGTGCGGATCTAACAATACTGAGGCCATCACGCAGAACCTCAGGCTGATCACAGTAATTCCAGAGAGCACCCTGCCTTCTTTTAAGGTGACAGAACAAAACAGGCAGGAGCCTAGGCCTGGAAGGTGTGGGATGGAATCAGGAGACCTGGGCTGTGGTTCCAATCCTGCCACTGACTCCGTAGGTCAATTTAAGGAAATCACTGAAGCTGTCAGAGTCTAAGCAGTCCCATCTATAAATGGGACAAGTTAACATGTGCTTCCTCTTCTATTACGGAAATGGGAGTAAGACAAACAATACAGAGGCCAAAGTCCTCTGAAGTATTCACAGGGATATAAGTGCTTTTGGAATCTTGTCTTATTTGCCAGAAAGAGCATAAAATTATTCCAAATCACCCCAAGGCTGAGCAGCACTCACCTGACGATGGCGCTGGTGAGCTGAATCGTTGGTTGGCTCCTGTGGCCAAGATACCATCTCCTGCTGCTTGGGGGGGAGTGAGCACCCGGGTGGCATTTGGGGGTGAGCCCAGTGGCCTTGAATCTGTCAACGGAGGTCCTATCTGTGATTGGACAGTCTTTCTTTGCAAAGTGCTGGTGTTCTCGATGCTGGCACAAGAGCTGGGAATGGAAGGGGGCAGGCTTGGGACAGGAACCAAACTCCTCTGGGGGCAAGAGCTGGGGTCAGTGGCATTCTCTGTCTTCACAATGATGCCGACGGTGTGGTTCTGAAGGCCCCCAGCCGCTGGTGGCGTGAGGGGCCGGGGCCAGCCTTGCCGGTGTGAGAGGCCTGGTAGGGGGGTGTTAGCGCCTGGAAGTCGCCGGGGGTCCGTGGAATCAGTAGGGCTGCTGTAGAGGTGTGGGCCATTAGCTTTCACCTCTGTGTTCACTGGCCCATTGGCAGTCCCACAAGGGGTTTTCTTGGATTTTTCTGCACAAGAACTGCAGCCGATGTCCTCTAGGGCTGGGGGCTGGTGGGGTGGAGAGCAGCTCAAGGAATTCTGGGTGCTAATCCCTGAGGGGCAGGACAAGGGGTAGTGGGAAGGTGTAGGTGTCTTGTCAGCTGTTTGCAAGGAGGTGGTGATTGAGCCGTCAGTCACAATAACAGGCTTAATATCAGCCTTCTCTGTCTGTTCAGAGTCCCAATGCGAAGGCATCTGCTTAGCAGATAAATGTTTCAATATGCTGCACTGGAGCGCAACAACACTACAGAGCCACTGCAATGGAAGGAGAGGAGAGGAGACGGGGGTGAGAGGCCTGAGAGGTGCTGGTCCTTCCTGCCACAGTGGTTAGGGCTGCAGCAGAGCTGACAAGCAGTTTCCAAGGTCCCATTGCAAATGCTCACAAAAAGTGTGCTTGACTCCTCACAGAATTCCATTTCCATTCCCAAGCAAGACTTGTGGGTACCCTCGGCAGGAAACACACCCTCTGGCCAACAGAGCTTGGGATCTGCATTTTGACTCTGCCTTTAAGGCTTACTTGTGACCAATATTCAGCAAGTACCCCGAGCACCTGTGGTATGTCCAGCACTATCACCTAACCTCTCTATGGGTCTACTCATCTCTTTCTACAGTATAGATTTGACCATCTCACAGTGCACTGGGGTAACAACGGAGAGAAGTAGACCAGTTGCCTTTGTAGATCTCTTACTTGCCTTTGGGATTTGAGTCAGAGGTTCCCCCTGGATTACTCAACTCTTGAGGGGTTAGGATGAGGGTGTGTGGGGACTGGAATAAGAATGACACTGAGGCTACTTCCGATAACAGCTGTGGTGACATGGAAGGAAGATTGGGTTTGGAATCCCAGCCCTGCCTTCACTCACCTCTTGCTGCTCTGCTTGGGTGGCTAAGTGCTCAGAGTTCAAAAGGTGCATCTGTGATTCCTCAGGGATCCCATTGCAGATCAGCTCCCCATCCCGAATGGCCGCGGGTGCAATGAGAGGGGGTGGAAACTGGTACTGAGATTTTATAGCATCGGGAACCTGTTCAGGATAGATAGGAGGAGGAAGGAGAGGGAGATAGTTCCAACATGTCCAGTTGATTCTGCCCTGGTATGCTGTTCTGTCTGTGGTGCTGGTGCTCAAGGGACCATCCACTCTGGGGTCCGCTGAGGAAAAGGAAGCTCAGAAATGGAAATAGCAGGTGGGGCCTCCACTTTTCTTCATCAAGGTCTAAGGCCTGCAGAACACAGAAACCACTGCGTGCTGTCTTCTGCTTCAGCCTGAAAGGTGTAAGACTGGCACTGGACAGGACTTCAGAGTGGTACTCTGGGTTCTTATTGCTCAGTGTCAAGTTTGGGAGTGGGTGAGCAGTCACTGAGACAGAAACATGCTTGACATGAGGCCTGGCTCATGATAAGCACTCAATCAATGTTAGTTTCCTTCATCCATTCATTCATGACTCATGAAACAACTACAGACGTTTTTGTGCAACAAAAACAGAAGACACACTCTGAATCACACCATGTAAGAATGAAAGAGCCACACAAACAAAGAGTCATTCATACATTCAACCAACATTTATTGAGCACCTCCCGTGTCTAGGCACTCTTCCAAGTTCTAGAGATCCAGAGATGAATAAAACTTAAGACTTGCCCTCAAGAAGCTCACAGTCTAGTGGGGAGATAAACACAGAAATATTATAACACAAGGTAATGGGTTCTAGAATAGAAACATGTCTAAGGTGCTATTAAAAACATAAAGAGTGCTTATTTTAGTTTGGGGGACAGGAATTTAGGATTAGGGACGATTTTATAGGAAGTCAGTATTTGAGTTGACACTTGGAAGTTGAGAAGGATCTTCCAGGCAGATAAAGGAAAACTAAGGGAGGGGGAGAAGCATGTAAGGCATAGAGATGTGATAGCACTTTGTGGATTTGGAAAACATCCAGAGAACCAACAGATTTGGTGACAAAATCCTTATGGTAGACAAGGGAAGAAGAACTGAAAATGGTTCCCAGAATTTGGTCTGAGGGACTGAGTAGTGATCATTGTTAAAGTAAATACTTTAACATTGTTAAAGTAAATACTTTAATAGGAGACACAGGAGGCAGAGCAGATGTGGAGGCAGAAGACTTTTGGTCTTAGGGAGGTTCATCCTGAGATATCTGTGGGATGGGCAAGCAGATATGAGTCTGGATATAAGGAGAAAGGCATGGAATATGGAGTTGAGAGTCATCACCAAGGGCTGGTGATGGCCTTAGCTGGTGCCATGGGCTTTCTGAGATCACCCAGGAATGAGAGGAAGAGGAATGGAACAGTGGACTACTCTAAGGCTACCCCTGGGGAAGAGTGAAGGGCTAAGTGGAAGAGAAATTCACAACCAAGATACAAAGTTCTCAGCAGATTTTTCCTGAATTGCTAGAATCAAGCAGGAGAGAGCTGGGGTTCTTCACCAATGTTCTATGGTACTACAGTCCTCATTTCATTCTCAAACCGTCCAAGTACAAAATGCTTTGCAGGTAACTCATGCCCTTTGAGTTTCCTCACTCGAGAAACACTTAAAAAGCGGGGAGGGGCACCATACAACGACAGGATTTTTATCAAGGTCTCCTGGACTGTTCACTTCAGCAGCCATGTTCTCTGACAAATCTATACGGTGAATTACACAGTCTGGATTACTTTTAGATCTGTTTCACTAAGATGAGGCATACTACTTTTAATATCATCCATCACCAAAATATTTGAATCTAGTTTTGGAAAATCTGTGTCTCCATTGACGTGTAAATATTTGCCCAGTTAGGTTTGTTATACAGTTTTCAACAGTTAGCATCTTGTTAGGACTGATACCCAACGAAGGTAATGGCAGTGGTGTGACTGATTTTTTTTTTTTTTTTTTTTGAGACAGAGTCTGCCTCTGCCACCCAGGCTGGAGTGCAGTGGCCGGATCTCAGCTCACTGAAAGCTCCGCCTCCCGGGTTTACGCCATTCTCCTGCCTCAGCCTCCCGAGTAGCTGGGACTACAGGCGCCCGCCACGTCGCCCGGCTAGTTTTTAGTAGAGATGGGGTTTCACCGTGTTACCCAGGATGGTCTCGATCTCCTGACCTCGTGATCCGCCCGTCTCGGCCTCCCAAAGTGCTGGGATTACAGGCTTGAGCCACCGCGCCCGGCGATTTTTTTTTTTTTTTTTTGAGACAGAGTTTCACTCTTGTTGTCCAGGCTGGAGTGCAATGGCGTGATCTCGGCTCACTGCAACCTCCACCTCCCAGGTTCTAATGATTCTCCTGCCTCAGTCTCCCAAGTAGCTGGGATTACAGGCACCTGCCACAACGCCTGGCTAATGTTTTGTATTTTTAGTAGAGATGGGGTTTCACCATGCTGGTCAGGTTGGTTTCGAACTCCTGATCTCAGGTGATCCACCCGCCTCGGCCTCCCAAAGTGCTGGGATTACAGGCGTGAGCCACCGCGGGTGATTGATTTTAAAGTGTGGCTGCCACCAAGTGGTCATACTTGAGAAGTGCTGGTTTCTGTTAGCACATAAGACTGTGGGATCATTTCAAAAGAGAAAAACAAGTTTATATATGGGTATATAGTGTTGGGCCCTCTAGGTTAACTGAATGAGGGGACTGAATGGTTTAAAAACATCCTCACTACCACCAAATGCTTTTCAAGGGAAATTTTTCTGTCAGTCTCTGTAAACACACTTTGGTCAATGTCAAGTGCATATAAATGTTAGGTATTATTACAGCTATGCTACAATTTGGAGTACTGGTGATATATTAACAGCAGCCTGGAAAAACAGATTTAACTTTCCTTTAGATATTTTCCACTTAAGTTCCTGAGCTGGGATTAGCTCTTCGCCTTCCACATGGCTCTTTCTGCTTAATCACCCCCACCTTTACCTTGCCTTGTGGACAGAGACCATCCAACAGAAACAGGTAGAATGAGTGTTAGGTGAGGGTGGCGTAACAACAGAGCACATTTGGGTTTGGTGGGATGGGCTGAAGAGTGCTTATCCTTTGGAAAACTAGACACTGGTAGACTTCGAAGGCTAACTTGAGGTTTGGCCCTCATAATCCTGACCATCATCCCCAAGTATTAAAATGAAGGTCACACTCATTACTCACTAGACACCACAAACACATCTCTGGGGCTTCAGTTTCCCTGCCTGTAAAACCGGGACAGTGATCCTCTGTCTAACCCATGATGGCAGGCAGACCACCATCTTGCCTGTCCCTGATTGTGACTCACCTTCAAGCTTCTTCTTTTGACTGACTGGAGCACACGCCGGTTAGGGGGGTGCTTCTTGTGGATTCGGTTCAGGAAGTCCACTTTGACAACATGCTGCGAAATGGTGTCCTGGAAACGATCAAACACCTGGCACCGATTGCTCAGTGTCATATTCTTCTGGTTCAGCTAGGGACAAAGCAGACACAACCCTGTGGTGAGCCTCAAAAGGCACCTCCTGTCCCAGTTAACCCCATTCCCTGTGTTTAAAAACTAGAAGCCCTTGGCCACATGGGTTCCCTCAATTAGAGACCAGGATGTCGGCACTCTTGTCAGAGAGCAAGGGAACATGGACGAGACTTCCTACTCAGCCCTGCCCAGTCCAGTGGAAGAAAGCCAGTATGTTCCCGCTCCCTAGAGAGCCTTAAGGAAGGCAGGAGAAATCAAGCAAGAAGTGCCCTTCCAAATTCAGCCTCTGACAGTCTTCTGTTCCAGCTCAGAGAAGCCTTTGCAGGGTCCTCTAATAGCAGCACAGGTTTCAGAGGAGACATATGCTTTGACCTTTAAGAGACCCAGACTCCCTTCCCAGCAAGGGCCTCTCTCACAGGAAAAGCAGGACTGTGTTCTACATAGGAGCTTGGCTGACAACTGGGTCAGAATCAGAACTCTGTGCGCTCTGCTCTATTCCTACTCCACGGTACCAAGGAGCGTAAGTTAACCCATCTTGGTATCAGTCTTCCTCTACTGGAAAGGAAAACCCTGGATTGCTCTTAGAGGCCAAAGGGAGAAAAGAAAGAAGAGTTTCTGCAATAATATACAGAAGGCATACCGAAATTATGCCACTTTTCCTCTTCTACATCTGGGCCCCTACATTTTAATTCAAAAGAAAGGACCTGTTGTGGCAGCTTCCTAATTCATAAATCAGGAAATACCTTTAAGTGGCTAGTAAAAATGTAACCAACTAAGAAGTTGTCAACTGCTAGAAAGCTGCTCTTTAAGTTTCATATTTGGGTAAACTGCTTATGGTCATTTTTTTTTCTGGTTCATCAGGAAGCAAAACAAGACTAGGAGAGATACAAGGAAGCAAAACAAGACTAGATTTTCCTCCAGAAAAATTTTTGAGTAGCATGAGTCAAAAGAACACAAAGTAACTCTTCTCTTCCACGTGTGCAAATCTTTAACGTGTGCAAATCTTTAACCGAGGTTCCTCTCAGTGTAAGGTCAGCAGCACATTGCCATGAAGGCCAACGGTCATTCCATGGTTATCATCATTTGACAGACAATGTCTTAAGCAGTAGCCCTTTTAATCTGGAAGGTTGCTCTTATGAGGGAGCTCCTCCTCCTCAAATCCTCTCCCATTCAATCTTGTGAGTGACTGTTCTAACTGCCTATAAAAAGATGTCCTAAACTTCTTTTGGAGATAGCAAGTGACAGCTCTGTTCTAGCCTCAGTCTGGAAAATAAACCCAAGACTCTTGGAAGATAAAGCAATAGGAACCTTCACACCATTATTCATTCAACAGCTTATTTACTGAACTTCATTTGGTGCCTGGGACACACATACCCCAGACAGCCAACGATTTATTTCCTTAAGGTTGGATCTAATATACTTCCCTTTTAGGGCTGTAACATCAACTGCTTAATTCTCTGTAGGAGAAGTCACTTACAAACAGCAAAGCACTAGTGAGTAAAGTCTGTGTGGGTAGCCGAAACAAAACATTGTGAGAAAAAGCATAGCTGAAATATATCAAATATTTGGTAAATATGTGGTAAACTTGGCACCAAGCTGACCTTAATATGCTTTCTACTAATCAGTCCACGCTCCAGCTATGCCTGTTGATGACTGAATGGACACTGCTGTGCTTACCACTACATGTTCGATGTGATTTGGACACATCCATCTGCCCAGGGGCATGGCAGTGAGCGGCGGCTCGAGGCAGTCCATGTGAAACAGGAGAGGGCAATAGTCACACTGGATGAGAGGAGCCACGCGGCAACTCCTGCAAAAAAGAGATGTAGGCCATTTCTGTGGCAAGAAAAGGAAAATTCAAACTAACTCTTGACCTATGGAACAGCCTCCCCTTCTTAATCCTAACATTCTCCCACATCTTCCTCCAGTGATTCAGTTACACTTATGATTAGAAAGATGGATGGGGCTGGCACGATGGCTCACGCCTGTAATCCCCGCACTTTGGGAGGCTGAGGTGGACGGATCGCCTGAGGTCAGGAGATCAAGACTAGCCTGACCAACATGGGAAACCCTGTCTCTACTAAAAATACAAAAAATTAGCCGGGCGTGGTGGTGGGCGCCTGTAATCCCAGCTACTCGGGAGACTGAGGCAGGAGAATCGCTTGAACCTAGGAGGCCAGAGGTTGCATGCAGCAAGCCAAGATGGCACCACTGCGCTCCAGCCTGGGTTACAAAGCGAAACTCTATCTTTTTTTTTTTTTTTTTTTTTTTTTTTTTGAGACGGAGTCTCACTGTGCCTCCCAGGCTGGAGTGCAGTGGCGCGAGCTCGGCTCACTGCAAGCTCCGCCCCCCGGGTTCACGCCATTCTCCCGCCTCAGCCTCCCGAGTAGCTGGGACTACAGGCGCCCGCTACCGCGCCCGGCTAGGTTTTTGTATTTTTAGTAGAGACGGGGTTTCACCATGTTAGCCAGGATAGTCTCGATCTCCTGACCTTGTGATCCACCCGCCTCGGCCTCCCAAAGTGCTGGGATTACAGGCTTGAGCCACCGCGCCCGGCCGCGAAACTCTATCTTTAAAAAAAAAACAAAACAAAACAAAACCAGATGGATGGATTTGGGGGCTCCCATTAGGTTCTCCATTATTCTCTTTTCTAAGAATAATGTGTCTTGTGGGAAAGTGAATGTTTAGTTGGAGTACAGCTAAAGTGGCTGTCAGAGCAGGGATGATCAATGTTCAGTACTCACTAGGGGAAAACAGTGAACTCTGCTCTGATCTCCCTACTTCTTAAAAGAGAGAGGCTACTTCATTAAAAAATCACTAGCAACCTTTCTGGAGTCTTAACTATAGCAAGAAAATATTTATCTTCTGTATGAAGCACTCAGCAGAACTGACAATTAGAGGTGTGCTGGAAAGATGATTTTGTAATGTATTCATGTAAGCAGGGTTCAAGGGAGGAGGACTAAGCAAATGACAACTACGATTTGTAACTACAATACTTCTGGGGTCCCCAAGATGCACTGGAGCCACAGTTTGTCCTGGCTCAGAGTTCTGCCACTCTACTATCTAGTTCCCTTTCCCTATAGCTTTTGCTGTGAAATACTTCTTTTTGATAGTTACATTCTCTTACTGCTCTGCTCTGACCATAATACAGTACTTCTAACACACCTAAGCCAACAAGTCCAGCTTCAGTAACTGAAACAGCTGGTTTCTGTCAAAGAGATCCTATTTGAAGGAAACCTGTGTCCCAGACACTACAACTGGGGCAGCCCTAGGGGCTTTTGGAAGTTATCCAGTCCAATATACACTATCACAGATCCTTATACTACTTTTAAACTTATCTTAAGTGATTCAAGTTAATGTTTAGTTTAAGTCCAACTCCTCTCGTTCTAGTGTCTAAACACAGTTTTTTTGAGATGGAGTCTTGCTCTGTCACCAGGCTAGAGTGCAGTGGCATGCAACCTCAGCTCACTGCAACCTCCACCTCCCGGGTTCAAGTGATTCTCCTGCCTCAGCCTCTGGAGTAGCTGGGACTACAGGCGCATGCCACCACGCCGAGCTAATTTTTGTATTTTTAGTAAAGATGGAATTTCACCACGTTGGCCAGGATGGTTTTCATCTCCTGACCTCGTGATCTACCCGCCTCGGCCTCCCAAAGTGCTGGGATTACAGGCATAAACCACCACGCCAGGCCATTGTTTTTGTTTTTAAAATACAGGGTCTTGCTCTGTTGTCCAGGCTGGAGTGCAGTGGCATGATCACAGTTTAGCCTCCAGGGCTAATCTGCTTAAGCCTCCTGAGTAGCTGGGACTACAGGTGCATATCACCATATCTGGCTCATTAAAAAATTTTTTTTTTTTTTTTTTTTGTAGAGACACGGTTTCACTGTGTTGCCCAGGCTGGTCTCAAGCTCCCAGGTTCAAACAATCTGATTGCCTTGGCCTCCCAAATTGCTGAGATTACAGGCATGAGCCACCGTGCTCAGCCTCAACACAGTTCACAGTACTCTTATACTGTGATTCTTCAGAAAATATGTTGTTAACACATACACATTAATGGCTCTCATCAGTCCATTAGTCAGTCTCTGTTTACTCATACCATCAGAATATGGGCTGTTCGGCCGGGCGCGGTGGCTCAAGCCTGTAATCCCAGCACTTTGGGAGGCCGAGACGGGCGGATCACGAGGTCAGGAGATCGAGACCATCCTGGCTAACACGGTGAAACCCTGTCTCTACTAAACACATACAAAAAACTAGCCGGGCGAGGTGGCGGGCGCCTGTAGTCCCAGCTACTCGGGAGGCTGAGGCAGGAGAATGGCGGGAACCCGGGAGGCGGAGCTTGCAGTGAGCTGAGACCCGGCCACAGCACTCCAGCCTGGGTGACAGAGCAAGACTCCGTCTCAAAAAAAAAAAAAAAAAAAAAAAAAAAAGAATATGGGCTGTTCCCATTTAACATACCTGGTCTGGAAGAGGTGATGACAGAAAAAGTATCATTTGCTAAACATGAGAAAGAGCCCCTTAGTATGAAAGAAAATACCTGTTACACGTGAAGCAGACTTTGACCGGTAAGGGAACGAGACCATTGTGATCTAATTCATGCTGTGTCTTCTTAACATTTTTCCCTGTTGTTTCCTCCTTTCTTCTCCTCTTGCTAGAACCTAGAAAAGAAAGTGATGGTGCTGAGCTATCCCTGGCTTCCGAGTTCCTAGCCTGCAATATGGAAACAACATAAGGGAAAAAACAGATCTTAAGCATGTGCCATGACCTAGGCATGGATTTCTCTCTAAGGCCCCTGGGGTTGATTTTAAGTTAGAAAAAAGAATGAGAAAGGAAGAAAAAAAAGAGACTAATACATAAGTCAGAATCAGAAGTCATCTGTTCTATGGCAGAAACACATCTAACTGTTTTGCAAACATAAAATGGTCAGAAATGCTAGATTAGATACTGGCAACCTAAGAAATGTAAATGTCCAAGTCATGTAGTCAACAAGGACTATTCTGTGGAGTTGGCCTGCAACCTTGAACTACTGGGCTCAAGCAACCTTCCTGCCTTAGCCTCCATATTAGCCAGGACTACAAGTGTGGGCCACCAAACTCAGCTAACTTTTTTATTTTTATTTTTTGAGAGACAGGGTCTCATCATGTTGCTCAGACTGGTCTCCAATTCCTGGCCTCAAGTGATCTTCCTGTCTCGATCTCTCAAAGTACCAAGATTACAGGTGTGAGCCACCACACTTGGCTCACATTTTCATAAAAATCAGAGAAGCTTTGATTCCATATGCATTCTTCTTAAGTCTACCAATTTCACTTTCTCTGGGAGGAAAAAGTAAGACGTAGAAGCTTTACGGTATCAAGAAGCCAGGACTTAAAAAAAAAAAGAAAAAAGAATGGAGGACAATTTGGCAGTATCTATCAAAAATATAAATGCATAGTTTTGACCCAGCAATTTTATTGTCCTATAGATACAGTTACACATCTCTACATGTATACAATGATGTATTTACAAAGTTATTCACTGAAGCACTACCAGTAGTAACAAAAGATTTGGAACCTAAATGTCCATTAATAGAAAATTGGTTAAATTAATTATGACGTATCTGTATAATGAACTACTATGAAACCATTAAAAAAAGTGAGAAGGCCAGGTGCAGTGGCTCATGCCTATAATCCCAGCACTTTGGGAGCCTCCGAGGCAGGAGGATCGTGTGAGCACAGTTCGAGACCAGCCCTGGCAACATAGTGAGACCCTGTCTCTATAAAAAATATAAAAATTAGCTGGGTGTGGTGGTGTGCAACTGTGGTCCCAGCTACTTGGGAGGCTGAGGTGGGAGGATTGCTTGAGCTGTGGTCACACCACTGCACCACAGTGCAGTGCAGCCTGGGTGACAGAGCAAGACTGTTTCAAAAAAAAAAAAAAATCTATATTAATATAAAAAGACTTCTAGAAAATATTTTAAAGTGAAAACAACAACAAAAAAAGCAAGGTGTAGAATGGGTTACCTAGTATGTTACTTAAGGGGAAATTAATCAGCATATATCTGTATTTGCTTTTACACGCACAAAGAAATTTGAGAAGAATCAACCAGTGGTTACCTGTGAAGAGCAGGAAGGTGGAAAGTAGGCAAATGGCAGATGGGTGGGAGGGAAATTTTCATTGTAGCCCTTAATATTTTTTGATTTTTGAACCATGTGAATGTATAATATACATCCATCCATCTATCTATCTATCTATCTATCTATCTATCTATCTATCTATCTATATTTTTAAAGATAATTCTGGGGCCGGGTGTGGTGACTCACACCTGTAATCCCAGCACTTTGGGAGGTTGAGGTGGGCGGATCACCTGAGGTCAGGAGTTCAAGACCAGCCTGACCAACATGGTGAAATCCTATCTCTATTAAAAATACAAAAATTAGCCAGGCATGGTGGCATGCGCCTGTAGTCCCAGCTACTTGGAAGGCTGAGGCACGAGAATTGCTTGAACCTGGGAGGCGGAGGTTGCAGTGAACTGAGATGGCACCACTGCACTCCAGCCTGAGTGACAAAGTGAGACTCTTTCTCCAAAAAAAAAAAAAAAAAAAAGGAAAAAGGTAATTCTGGGGGTGGGGCGGTGGGAAAGGAGTTCAGAAACTGAGAAAATGGAAAACTGAGTAAGCTCTGTAATGGCTAAGACCTTCAAAGATCTCTCCAAGCAGAACCAGGAACAGGAACCCAAGACAGTAGCTACATGAACAGTGACTCCACAGGCAGCACTGCTTTTGTGCTGGTCCTTTGGGGAAACTGGGGTTGGGGAGGGATATGATGATGGTTTGGCTGACCTGGTAGTGCAGTGGTACAAGTCAGTTCATTGGGCAACTGAAATTGGGTGGGGTTCCGCTCCATGGCGGCAGCAATCAGCAGCTCAAAGGGCCGCCTCAGCTGGGGCTGCACATAGTCTGGCTCCGCTGCTACTGGTTCCTCATCCACGTCAATAATGTCTTCGTCGACATCATTCTGCTCAGAGGTGGGGGTCTCTGTGCTGGCATTGGATGTGGGCGTGCCAGGCCTGCTGGCTCTCCTTTCCAGGATCCGAGCATGGGCAATGGCCTTTAGTTCAGTTTTGCTGGTCGATCTGTCCAACAAGTCAGTGTCACTGCTGGGGGATGTAGTCCGTTTGCCAGATTTGTCCACCAGTCCATTGACATGACCCAGCTCCTTTTTCTGCTCTCGTTTCTGTGCAAATGAACAGGTGGGCCCATCATGAAAAGTACCATGAAACAAAGAGATGGGTGCTACAAAGTCCTGGTAGACCACTAACCAAAATTGTAAAAGGCCCTCACATATCACAGACTCATCTACCTGGTGACTTGGAACACTGGTCTGTTAAAGTTGACACAACTATAATTGAACTAAAGCTGATAAAACTGTTGCATCAGAGAATCACCAAAAAGCATGGAAAGTTAGGAATAACTATACAAAATATATATCATTAACACTAACTCATCATATGACATACAACATCTATAAAGTATAGGGTAAAGGGCTAAAAAGGTAACACAGTGAGAATAAATTTAGTGAGACTAATAGTAAAAATCAATGGGCCAGGCACGGTGGCTCATGTCTGTAATCCCAGCACTTTGGGAGGCTGAGGCAGGCAGATCACCTGGGGTCAGGAGTTCAAGACCAGCCTGGCCAACATGGTGAAACCCCATCTCTACTAAAAACACAAAAATCATTTGGGTGTGGTGGCACACGCCTGTAATCCCAGCTACTCAGGAGGCTGAGGCAGGAGCATCGCTTGAACCTGGGAGGAAGAGGTTGCAGTGAGCTGAGATTGCACCACTGCACTCCAGCTTGGGCAACAGAGCAAGATTCCATCTCAAAAAAAAAAAAAAAAAAAAAAAAAAAATCAATGAGATCACTATACAGCCTCCTGACCTCCTGAATGGTTTTAAAAACTTTGCTCAAAGTAAGTGACACTTATTAGAAAGTGGGGAAATGGAAAAAGATTAAGTGTACTCAGTAGGACTGGATATCTATCTGATAGAACATTTTCCTCCAGGACTCCAAATAGAGTAGTCAAATGAAGGTTTAACACTGATCTCCAGGTAGGAGACCTGTGATCTTGTCCTACTTCTGCCACTGATTCCCTCTGACCTTGTGGTGACTCTTGCTGGTGGGCAAGAATTTCTTCATCTGTAAAATGAGACAGAAAAATCTTTCTTTTCCTCTCAGGGATATGGTGGAGGGAGATAAAAAGGGTCATATATATGAAAGGGATAATTTGGAGTTGGAGTAGGACCTAGTGCTTCCACTACGAATCATGATAGGACCTGAATGTCAGGAGCTGATGAAGGCCAGAGGATGTATTATTTCAGTTCACTTCAGTGTAAATACAGGAGGCCAAAGGGGAGTAGTGCTGGTGATGGTGGAAAAGGCAGACTTGGCACTGGTAGGCAAAGAGGTCCATGTGAAAGGTAAGAGGCATCTTAGGAGAAGTGCCCTGTTAGAAAAGGGCATCCTATAATCCCCAACAAGTAGCTCTGCTCCTAGAAAACTGATGAAGATGTAACAGAGGTTCGGAATGAGAGAATTTGGTTCAAATATTGGTTCTGTCAATTCCTTTGAGTCCTTGGGAAAGTTAATCTACATTTTTGAGCCTCCGTTTCTTCCTTTCTAAAATGGAAATCTACTGCCAGCATTCGGTATCCATCTATGGCTGGATGGATAGATAATGGGATAACATGGCTGGGTGTGGTGGCTCATGCCTGTAATTCCAGCACTTTGGGAGGTCAAGGCAGGCGGATCACCTGAAGGCAGGAGTTTGAGACCAGCCTGGCCAACATGGTGAAACCCTGTCTCTACTAAAAGTACGAAAATTAGCTGGGTGTGATGGTGAGTGCCTGTAATTTCAGCTACTCAGGAGGCTGAGGCAGGAGAAAAGCTTGAACCCGGGAGGGGGAGGTTGTAGTGAGCCCAGGTCGCACCACTGCACTCCAGCCTGGTGACAGAATGACATTCTGCCTCAAAAAAAAAAAAAAAAAAAAAAAAAGTCACAGAGATAATGGGATAACATAATTAAAACACCTGGCATACAAACTAACATAGTATTTCCTTTTCTCCACCCTCTTTACCTCTTTTCCTTCAGCTCCCCTAAACCTTTTCAGGTCCAGCTTTTTTGAGTGGCAAGTTTGAGAGGGCTCTTAGCTGGCAGGTGCCTCTAACTAGCCCTGCTCTTACCTAATTAGGGATGCACAGGAAAGGATCTTGGAAGGTGGAGAGGCTGGAAGATAGCTTGGTTTATGGAGAAATTTAACTACAGCTGTGGTTAGGTGGTTGACTGGGCTTTGGCTTGCTTTTTAATATGAACCCTTATGCACATATTTGAAAAATAATGTCTGCTTGTTTACTTTCTTTCTTAAAGGCTGAAACTGTTACACACATAAACCACAACCTGAATCATCTCATCCTGTTTCTGCAACCAAGGAAGTCATCATTCATTGTGACATCACGTTCAGGGACCAGGCAAATAGAGGTGAGGTCACAACATAGGAAAGTTGCTTGGTGTATAATTAGTGTGGGGAGCACAGGGGGGTGGATTACAATGCACAAATTCTAATCCATAGCCTATAATTTGAGGGTTGGGTCAATCATAATCTGGGTGCAAGCACACCTACTTCCTTTTTTAATAAGGGAGAATATAGCTCTTGTTGCCCACAAGAGTTCTGAAAGTAGAAAATAATAAACTATATTCTTGAAGCCAGTACTAAATTATCAAAGCCGAAGGACGGGAAGCTAAAGAAAGATAGGCAACCTGGGGTACAAATGGGTTCAAAATCCTCTCCGTCAGTATGACAAGTCTCTGGATACCAGTGACTTATTTGCCTTGGGGTGAGAGAAAACTCCATTTTCCATCAAGCTGGAGAAGCAGCCTTCGTTCTTCAGTCATGGATAAGGCTGCCACATTCAGGCCACTTATTAGGAAGTTAACAAGAAGATAAGACTACTCCTGTCACTAGTGACTAAACACGGCTCAGTAAGTTAACACACCTCTTCTGCCCATTTCAGCAGCCCATGTTTGGATTTTTAGGCCCTACTGGATTCCAAACAGTCACCATGGGAAGAGTGGGGTGATTCCAGGGCTGGAAGAGACAAGAAGAAGGGACAAGAATGCCTTCAGGGCCAGGCCGTCTGAGCTCTAGCATATCAGTGCTTTGGATCAGGCTTTCTGGACAGTCTTCAGAAAGCAGCATTATTACCTTTCGGCGAACAGTGCACCGGTGACACATCCACTCTCCAGGAGGCAACATTTCTTCACTCAGTGGAGGGTTACTGTGGGGAACAGACAAGGGCAAGACTAAGTAACTAGCCCTTTGAGGCAGTAGGAAAAGCCTAGCTAGGTTTGCATGTTCCTAAACTCCTATTGTGGCCAGTTCTGCAGGACTGCTAGGGTTGTCTCCTCCTTCAAAATGCCTAAGTCAGCATCACTCATAATAACCTAAGGAGTGAGCATCCCTTCCCACGCCTTAGAGACAGAAGCCAAATCCAGAGCTATTAACACTGGGTTTAAGGTATAATAACCCAGTGTTAGGGAAAGGTATAATAAAATACCTGAAAGGTCCTCCACACTGTTTTCTTAAAGCCTGTTAGTATAGGGCCAAGCTTTTCTAACTGCTGTTCAAAGCCCTGTCACATGGTCCCATTCCATCTTCCCAGACCCCTTCAGGTGCTCTTCCCACTAATGAAATGGAAGACTTCCTATTTCTTCCTCTAGAATACCCTTCCTTTAGAAAGCTATGCCTGTCAAAACTCTATTCATCCTTTCATATCTGCCTCAATCAGCTGTGATGGATTAAAGACAGCTGCAAATTATTTGCTCTGCCTCCCATCCACAGGTAGTCCCTTTCCCTCCTCTTGAATTGTGCTTGTCTTATGACTTGCTTTGATCACAGAATGCAGCAGAGGTGACAATGTTGCAACTTCCAAAGCTGGGCCTTAAGAGATCTGCAGATTCTACTTTTTAAAAAATATGCTTGGAAAGTTCCATCTTAGAGCCCTGCTGTCATGCTATGAGAGAGGACATGGAGGAGACAAGGTATTCCAATCAACAGTTTTAGGTCAGGCACGGTGACTCACACCTGGAATCCCAGCACTTTGGGAGGCTGAGGCTGGTGGATCACTTGAGGTTAGGAGTTCAAGATCAGCCTGGCCAACATGGCAAAACCCCATCTCTACTAAAAATATAAAAATTAGTCAGGTATGGTGGCACATGCCTGTAATCCCAGCTATTTGGGAGGCTGAGGCAGAAGAATTGCTTGAACCTGGGAGGTGGAGGTTACAGTGAGCCAAGATCGCACCACTGCACTCTAGCCTGGGCAACAGAGCGAAACTCCATCTTGAGAAAACAAAAACCAAAAAAACAGCTTCAGCTGAACTCCAAGCCAACACACAGCAGCAACTACTGCTATGTGAGTGAGTCATGGTATGTGACATACCAGTTCAGTGAAGCTTCCAAATGACTGCAGTCCCAGCCAACATCATGTGAAACAGAAAAACCACCCAGCAGAGCCCAGGCAACCCTTAGAACTGTGAGAGATAATAACGAGTTTCTATACCAGGCCACTGAGTTTTGGTGTTGTTTGTTATGCAACAATAGATAACCAAACAGCTTTTCCATGAGTTCATATTACTCCTGTATCTTGGACCTCTTGCTGCATGGTTTAGTTCTCTTTTGGCACTTCTCATGCTTTGCCCATTTCAGTAGTTCTCTTATTTATTTTATTAGAGGGACTAGGACAATGATTGGATCTCTTCCCTCCTTGTATCTTTATAATATAGAGGTTGTACACACAGCGGATCACCTGAAATCGGAAGTTCGAGACCAGTCTGGCTAACATGGTGAAACCCCATCTCTACTAAAAATACAAAAATTAGCTGGGCGTGGTGGTGGGCACCTGTAATCCCAGCTACTTGGGAGGCTGAGGTAGGAGAATCCTTTGAACGCAGGAGGCGGAAGTTGCAGTAAGCTGAGATTACATCATTGCATTCCAGCCTGGGCAACAAGAGCGAAACTCCATCTCAAAATAAACAAACAAACAAACAACCAAAAAACAGGCCAGGCATGATGGCTTAAGCCTGTAATCCCAGCACTTTGGGAGGCCGAGGCAGGCGGAACACGAGGTCAGGAGTTTGAGAACAGCCTGGCCAACATAGTGAAATCCTGTAGCTGGGCGTGGTGGCGCGCACCTGTAGTCCCAGCTACTCAGGAGGCTGAGGCAGGAGAATGGCTTGAACCTGGGAAGCAGAGGTTGCAGTGAGCCGAGATAGTGCCACTGCACTCCAGCCTGGGCGACAGAGCGAGACTCCGTCTCAAAAACAAAAAACAAAACAGACTACATCTATGCTTAAGAAATTCCTACCTTTGATGCCGGGCGCAGTGGCTCATGCCTGTAACCCCAGCACTTTGGGAGGTGGAGGCGGGTGGATCACCTGAGGTCGAGAGTTCAAGACCAGCCTGACCAACATGGAGAAACCCCATCTCTACTAAAAATACAAAATTAGCTGGGCATGGTGGCACACACCTGTAATCCCAGCTACTCAGGAGGCTGAGGCAGGAGAACCACTTGAACTGAGGAGGCGGATGTTACGCTGAGCCGAGATCATGCCATTACACTCCAGCCTGGGCAACAAGAGTGAAACTCTGTCTCAAAAAAAAAAAAAAGAAATTCCTATCTTTGGGTTCTTGGTTAAGTAACCTACTTGGAATGGTATGCAGGAAATTTTTCTTCGAAGAATGGGAGAAATAGTAAAACAAACAAACAAACAAACAAAAAAACCCAAAAACCAAACTTGAGTATTTTTACTATACAAGGACTCTCCTTATTTTCTCAGCACTTAAAGTTATGCTGTTTTACCATTTCTACATAAAATAGCACTTGACTTGGCAAATTGTCTTAGCTGCCTGTTTCCCCAGAGCCCTAAGCATACACGTCAGATGCCCATCAAGGCTTCACAGCTCATTACTTCCCTTGCTTCCTGTTTCCTTAGTGAAATCTCAGGAGGATGCTTACCAGGAATCAAGAAACTGGAAAAACAATGGCCTGCTAGGACAGGTCTCCAAGCCCTAGAGGATCACAGGTGAATGTCACCTGTAAGTCTCCGCTCATTCTCGCCAATGTAATTCTGCAAAAGGCCATATCTAAACTACTGAAATGCATGCAAGTAATTTTCAAAGGCCTACAGACTCTGCTATGCTTCAGTAGCTGTCCTATCAAAATTAACCCTGAAGGGTGTCACTTCTGATTCTGTTTCTCATCACTTCTGTTCATCTGCCCACTGGCTTTGTACCAAGATATCCTACATCAAACATTTAAAGTAGAGAAGAGTAAGGTAAGGTGGAATGGGCTTAGATCTTTCACCAAGACGTGAATGGTCTCTCGGCCACGCTTCAGGCTTTCCTCAATCTATTCTCAACCTTGCTGGCAGAATGATTATCCAAGACACAATTCTCATCATATCACTCTCCTGATTTAAAAGCCCTTCAATGATGCCCCTCCCCGACCCATTACAAGATAAAGTTCAAGCTCCTCAGTATTGAAGATAAGACCCCTGTGGCCAGAACCCTCTTCTTTCTCCAGCTCGATCAGTTGGCCGGCTCCCTACACAGCCCATACTGTTTCTCACCTGTTGTCTCTGCTTACTCCAGGGCTACTACCCACAACTACATCACTCTTCCCCAGCTGCTTCACCTGGTAAACTCTTTATCTTTTGAGACTCAAGTCAGGTATTCTTTCCAGAAAGCTTTCTCTGAAAGTCTCTGGTTTGCCAGAGTACTTCTGCACCACGCTGTATTACATGTCTGAATCCCCTTCTCCATGCCTCATTTGCCTTTGTACCCCCACACCCTGTACAATGCCTGGCATGTAGTAGGTACTCAATAAAGCTTTAAAGACTGGGGAACACTAAAGAATGGGCTTCTAGGAAGTGAGTGTAATCCTTCAAAGCTATGAAGCAAGGTAATGCAACTGGTCAGGCATCTGTTTTGTTGGTTAAGTCACACATGAAATTACTTATGTTTTCTTTTTTTTTTTTTTTTGAGATGGAGGCTCGCGCTGTCGCCCGGGCTGGAGTGCAGCGGCCGGATCTCAGCTCACTGCAAGCTCCGCCTCCCGGGTTTGCGCCATTCTCCTGCCTCAGCCTCCCGAGTAGCTGGGACTACAGGTGCCCGCCACCTCGCCCGGCTAGTTTTTTGTATTTTTTAGTAGAGACGGGGTTTCACTGTGTTAGCCAAGATGGTCTCGATCTCCTGACCTCATGATCCGCCCGTCTCGGCCTCCCAAAGTGCTGGGATTACAGGCTTGAGCCACCGCGCCCGGCCACTTATGTTTTCTAAGTTACCAACCAATGAGATGAAACAGGAGTCCAAGTCCATACTGGCAAACCTGAACTTATTGAACCATCCCACCTCTACTCATTTTAATCTTCTTTAAACAATTTGATTTTTAATCTCGTTTATCTTAACACAGGGGTAAAATGCTTAAAACTTGTATTAAGAGGCTCTCAGAAGTAGCATCTTGCTGGTTTATTTTCTTTTTTCCTTTCTTTGAGACGGAGTTTTGCTCTTGTTTCCCAAGCTGGAGTGCAATGGCGCGATCTCGGCTCACCGCAGGTTCAAGTGCTTCCCTTGCCTCAGCTTCCCGATTACAGGCATGCACCACCACGCCTGGTTAATTTTGTATTTTTAGTAGAGATGGGGTTTCTCTATGTTAGTCAGGCTGGTCTCGAACTCCTGACCTCACGTGATCTGCCCGCCTCGGCCTCCCAAAGTGCTGGGATTACAGGCATGAGCACCACGCCTGGGCATATCTTGCTGGTTTCTAAAGGATCACTTTTAGAGTTACCAAGTTTAAGAACACACCTCTGGCCGGGTGACATGGTGAAACCCCGCCTCTACTAAAAATACAAAAAATTAGCCAGGTGAGGTAGCATGCGCCTCCAGCCCCAGCTACTTGTGAGGCTGAGGTGGGAGGATCACCTGAGCCTGGGAGGTAGAGGCTACAGTGAGCTGTGATCGTGCCACTGCACTCCAGCTTGGGCAATGGAGTGAGATCCTGTCTCAAAAATAACAACAAAAAACAAAGAAAACCACACATTTCTCAGAATTCTAGATAATGACCATAGGCTCCTTTTGTTAAGTCTGCCCTAAAGTATGGATAGGGGCTATGAATTTAGGGAGTAGTCCAGGGAAACCCAAGCATTGTCTCCCAGATGAAGACAAAACATTTAAAAGACTGAGGCCATCCTTCCAAAAATTTTTTCTTTTTGAGATGAAGTCTTGCTCTGTTGCCCAGGCAAGAGTGCAGTGGCGCGATCTCAGCTCACAGCAAGCTCCGCCTCCCAGGTTCACACCATTCTCCAGCCTCAGCCTCCCAAGTAGCTGGGATTACAGGCGCCCGCCACCACGCCCGGATAATTTTATTTATTTATTTATTTTTATTTTTAGTAGAGATGGGATTTTACTATGTCAGCCAGGATGGTCTTGATCTCCTGACCTTGTGATCTGCCCGCCTGGGCCTCCTAAAGTGCTGGGATTACAGGTGTGAGCCACCGTGCCATGCCCGGCTAATTTTTATATTTTCAGTAGAGATGGGGTTTTCCCATATTGGCCAGGCTAGTCTTCACCTCCTAACCTCATGATCCGCCCACCTCAGCCTCCCAAAGTACTGGGATTATAGGTATGAGCCACTGCACCTGGCCAAGGTCATCACTTCCTAAGATTTGCTTTTTTTTTTTTTTTTTTGAGATATAGACTCACTGTATCACCCAGGCTGGATGGAGTTTAGTGGTGTGATCTCGGCTCACTGCAACCCCTGCCTCCTGGGTTCAAGCGATTCTCCTGCCTCAGCCTCCTGAGTAGCTGGGATTACAGGTGCCCGCCACCATGTCCAGCTAATTTTTTTTTTTTTTAGAGATGGGGTTTCACCATGTTGGCCAGGCTGGTCTCGAACTCCTGACCTCAGGTGATCCACCTGCCTTGGCCTCCCAAAGTACTGGGATTAAGGCGTGAGCCACTGCGCCTGGCCAAGGCTATCACTTCTTAAGATTTGCTTTTTTTTTTTGAGATGTAGTCTCACTGTATCACCCAGGCTGGATGGAGTTCAGTGGCGTGATCTCAGCTCACTGCAACCCCTGCCTCCTGGGTTCAAGCGGTCCTACTGCCTCAGCCTCTCGAGTAGCTGGGATTACAGGTGCCCGCCACCACGTCCAGCTAATTTCTGCTTTTTCAGTAGAGATGGGGTTTCACCATGTTGGCCAGGCTGGTCTCGAACTCCTGACCTCAAATGATCTTGCCTGCCTCGGCCTCCCAAAGTGCTGGGATTACAGGCATGAAACACTTGGCCCACCCAAGATTTGCTGCTTTCTTAGGGACAGAACACACATCTTGAAATAACAAATTGGAAAATATGGTATATTGGGAGAAGGCAGTAATATCTAAGATCAGATGGATAGGAAAGAAAGATCTTAGAAAATGATCATCATGGGCACAGCTGGAACACAGGAATCACCCATCACAAAGCTTTCTCATGACCATGTTTCCTCTCTGCTCCAAGCAATTAATTCCCTTCAAGCTATTTAGAAAGCAGCTTTTCAATTCAAACTTCTTCTCTTTTTTGAGGCAGGGTCTCATTGTGTCACCCAGGCTGGAGTGCAGTGGGGCAATTTTGGCTCACTGAAGCCCCGACCCACTAGGCTCAAGCAGTTCTCCCACCTCAGTCTCCTGAGTAGCTGGGACCACAGGTGCATACCACTACATTGGGCCAAGTTTTGTATGTTTTGTAGAGATAGGGTTTCACTAAGTTGCCGAAGACTGGGTCTTGAACTCCTGGTCTCAAACGATCCATTTGCCTCTGCCTTCCAAAGTGCTGGGATTACATGTGTGAGCCACTGCGCCCGGCTCAACGCAAATTTTTTAGAGGAAAGGGATTCATGAAACGGTTCCAGGAAAGACACTGTCATTGGGGTATGCTCAGGAACCAAGTCTGAAAGAGGCTGTTTTGCTCCATATCAGAAATACTGATGACAGGGAAAGGATTCCAGGGAGTAAGGAGATTCTGCAGCCTCATGGTACTCATGTACTTACTCTGAGGACTCCCCACCTCAGCTGCCCATCTCAAAACTCCTTCTGCAGCTGGGTGTGGTGGCTCATGCCTGTAATCGCAGCACTTTGGGAGGCCAAGGTGGGTGGATCACTTGAGGTCAGGAGTTCGAGACCAGCCTGGCTAACATGGCAAAACCCCATCTTTACTAAAAATACAAAATTTGGCTGGGTGTAGTGGTGTACACTTGTAGTCCCAGCTACGGAGGCAAGAGAATTGACTGAACCCAGGAGGTGGAGGCTGAAGTGAGCCCAGACCGCATCCAGTGCACTCTAGCCTGGGTGACAGAGCGAGGCTCTTCCTAAAACAAAAACAAAAACCAAAACCCCTCCTTCCTTGAAAGAATGGTATTCCCATAAGCCTAGTGTGCAACTCTGAAACAATTACATGCACACCAGAGTCATTAAATCATGATATGCTTGTCAAGAAAAAAAGACTCTGCCCTCGCTCCCTCTCATTCTCATGTATCAATGAAGGCAGGGTGCTGGGGGTCATCCTTTATTAAAAAAAAATCATTAAAAGTTAAAAGTCACGTAATACTGAGATTACCAGAGTTTCAGCTGCTCAGCTATACATTATAACACTATAATGAGCCGATGCTGCTTTTGTAAAGACATCAATGTGTTTCTTAACCTAAAGCCTAGAAATAGCATAGTGATAATTTCATTGACATCTAGGTATTACGGTTCACAAAGTAGTTTAACAGATGTTCTTATTTGATCTTCACTACCACACCCTGAGATAATTCTTATTTCCATCTTACAGGTGAGGAAACTGACTTATCTAAGGCCACTAAGTAGCAGAGTTGGAACCCAAATCAAAGTTCCTGGCTCTTTGAAATCTTGAGCCTAAGCTATTTTTGTTGTTGTTGTTTTGTATATGGTTCACTCTCGGGATATGATACAGAGCCCAAGTTGTTTTTTAAGAACCTTTAGTAGTTTTCTTATTTCTGGGGTACACAGTGAAATATCCATGAGGGTACCCTCCTTAACCTCAAGGCTGAAAATTTCTTTCTGCATCAGTCAGTATTTATTGAGTACCCATGACTTTCTCATCAGTGTACTAGGTACCACACTGAAAAATGAATGCAAAGCAAACAAATTATCATCTACCCCATCAAAAAAGTAGCCTAGGCCAGGCTGTGGCTCATACCTGTAATTCCAGCACTTTGGGAGGCTAAGGTGGGAGGATTGCTTGACCCCAGGAGTTAGAGGCCAGGCTAACTTGGTGAGACCCCATTTGTACAAAAAATACAAAAATGAGCTCGTGTGGTGGCATGCATCTGCAGTCCCAGCTACTTGGGAGGCTCAGGCAGGAGGATCACTTGAGTCTAGGAGGGCAAAACTGAAGTGAGCCGTGTCCACACCACTGTACCCCAACCTGGGCTTCAGAGCAAGACCCTGCCTCAAAAAAAAAATAGCCTTGGGGAAAGAGGATCAAAGTCATCCATCCACTCAAACATTATTGGATGTTTATTTTAGGCTAGGCAATGTGCTACGTGCTGGTATTTCAGACATGGTTCTTGATTTTAGGGATCATGGGCTGGAGACAAGGCGAAAAGGACATGCAGGAATGAGACCATATATAATCAACTACAAACTGATTCTTACCATAAAGACCTACATAAAACTCAATTGCTTACAGATGCCAGAATCAACAAAGAGCCCCAAAGTTTGGACATTTGGTCCCTGAAGGTGACAATGGGCTTTTTCCTACTCTTTTCATAATTCAGAGCTATTTAACAAATGCTAATTCAGCCAGTGAGCCTTTAAAGACAGTGAAGTTAAGGACAGTGAGGAGTTCAGGAGGAAGCCATAGTTTCAGAAGCTGGTATATTTCTGCATTTTGATAAAATATCTGATAAAAGGAAGGTTCTAGGAGTGGGGACATTTCTCCTGAAAATGAACGTTTAAGTCTGTTTAGAGCACAATAGTGTTTGAACCTTTCTTTTCTTCCTTCCTTCCTTCTTTTTTTTTTTTTTTGGAGATGGAGTCTTGCTCTGTTGTCCAGGCTGGAGTGCAATGGTGCGATCTCTGCTCACTGCAACCTCCGCCTCCCAGGTTCAAGCAATTCTCCTCTGGAGTAGCTGGGATTACAGGCATCTGCCACCATGCCCAGCTAATTTTTGTATTTTTAGTAGAGACAGGATTTCACTATCTTGGTCAGGCTGGTCTCAGACTCCTGACCTAAGGTGATCTACCCGCCTCTTCCTTCCAAAGTGCTGGGATTACAGGCGTGAGCCACTGCACCCAGTGTGTTTGAACCTTTCGATTCCTTCTGAGAATTATCTGAGTACTTGGGATGGTGAGCCCTGGAATAGCTGTCTTCTGTACCCGAGCTGGCTTGTCTTGGAAGCTTTTTAGCCAACAGGTCAAGGACCTCTACTTTATTTTCTGGCTTCAAAGGAGCACAGCCTGCATTGCTATGAGACAGGCATTCTTTTCCATAGGCAGAAATGACAGTGCCCTCTGAAGACAGAGCTCTTGCAGAATATCTTTCCATCTTCACTGCTGTTGATAAGTTTCCTTCCAGATCATTTGTTAAAAGGCCCTGGTCTACAATTCCTGGCCAGAAGGTGACTGTTCATTGCTTTTACAACTCACTATTTTATTTATTTTATTTTGAGATGGAGCCTCGCTTTGTCAACCAGGCTGCAGTGCAGTGGTGTGATCTCAGTGCACTGTAGCCTCTGCCTCCCGGGTTCAAGAGATTGTTGTGCCTCAGCCTCCTGAGTAGCTGGGATTACAGGCATGCACCACCACACTGGGCTAATTTTTGTATTTTTAGTAGAGACGGGGTTTCACCATGTTGGCCAGGCTGGTCTTGAACTCCTGACCTCAAGTGATCCGCCCTCCTTGGCCTCCCAAAGTGTTGGGATTACAGGTGTGAGCCACCACTCCTGGCCCCAGCTCACTATTTTAACCACTACCTGATCTTAAAGACATGTTGTTAGTTATAAAGCTGTTCATAACAATAAAGCCCTGAATCTTCAGACTGTACATTCAATTGGAGGATATGTTTCTCAGTTTGGTGTGGCTCTCCGTGAGGCCTAGAGGGCCTACAAAGTGTTACGAATAATATTTACACACAAACCAATTCCTAAAGCCAACCTCTGCAGCATGACTCCAACATACCTAGACTTCCATAAACAAATCCAAATGGCCCATCTCTAATGCTGAGGAGGGTATCTAGATCAGTCTATTTCTGGAGTCATCAAGGAGAAAACCACAAACACACATCCCTCAGCTAACTGCCTGTACTGACAGACCTCTGTTTCAAAGATTCAAATCAAAGCCCAGAGCCTGATGATCCCAACTGTTAGCCCAAGGATAAAGTCCAGTTTTAATTTAGAATGCCTTGCATTCACTAATAAGGCTGCAGCTCAACACTGCAAGTGGAAGATGTTGGTAGTTGTCATGGTTCTTGGCTCTCTAATTAAGAGGATCTATTTCAAGCCATATACCAATGTGGTTGATCTGAGTCTAACCTCACTCACCTCCCTTGCCTATTAATACACGTGAACCTGCACAACATTAACATTTACTTCAGATTTAGTCGCTACCAGTGGGACCTGTTGCTCCACAGCACCACGTTAATTATCCATCCAGCACAAGCAGCTTCTCAATCTGGAAATGGAGGGGAGCGGGGGATGGGGGAATAAGAGAACAAAGGGAAGAGGCGAGAGGTAGAGGGAGAGAAAGCGATCGGGAAGCAAAAAGACTGCCTTTTATTTTAGAGACCTTTTTTTTGGTGTCACAACATGTAGATAAAAATGGTATTGGGCTCTGGACTTTTTTTTTTTTTTAAATATATATGAGGTTACTGATGTGTTGCTTGTAGCTGTCCACCCACCTAAGTGACACTGACATTTTAACACTTGAGCCAAAGGCAGTCTGAGACATGTGAAAATCTCACTTAACCAAATTAAAAGCTTTGGTGTATATCTTAGTCCAAAAGAAAGCAAGTAGATGAAAAATATTTAAGAAAAAGCACACTCCATTTTCTCTTTCTGGATTAACAAAATAATTATATTTAATACAAATACTTAACAGGAACACTATGTAAATAGCATATCCATATACAATATACCAACAGCCTACTAAGCGGGTTCTCTTCCAAAAGAGGTCAGTCACATGAACTGGTAGGGTCCTTCTTGTCAGAACCTGTAATTCTTCAGGAATCAGAAGCTCTCTAGCCATCTATGGCGGTTTCAGTTGAAATAAAACATCAGTTGGACTAAGAAAGACTAAAAGGCAGTTCACTGCCCCTACCATCATCTGTATGCCTCCCCACCCTTTTTTTGGTAGGGGAAGAGGTGTTCAGCCAACAAACAACAGGACTGAGCAGTTTTGATTTTTAATTTCACCATTCACGGGGCTCATCCATCCATCTGAGGACCACTACCAGACAAAAATTCTGCAATTATATTTAGTGGCACTGTGAAAGACAAACTGCAAAACATAATACGTGCTCAGAACAAGCCTATTCTCTCTCAGACTGGCCCTGCGGCCCTCAGCCAGTTCAGAAAATGTGTCGGTACTAGCCAAAATGGGGAGTGAAGGTGATCACTGAAAGGACCACAATCATGCCTCAGCCTCCTAGCAGCCATCTTGCTCTATATAGGGACCCATGAGCACAGAGAACCAGCCTTTTAAAAATGAAAACAAACTTATGTCCTGGAAAAGCTAAGTGGTGCTGGGTAAAGTTTAATTTAAATTAAAAGTTGCATTAATACACCCAAATTTTAAAGTGTATGTTTTGAGGGAACATTTAATGAAATTTAAATGTCAGCAGAAATAGCAAGCTTCCTCTGGACACTTGTGTGGGCATCAGCTTTTCTCTTCAAGTATGGCCTGTCTTTTGCAGGAAGATAGCTATATTGAAGGATATTAAAGAGATGGAGAAAATTCATACAGTCCCTCAACCTTAATCCCTTATCCTCCTTCATCCTGGCTACTGACTCAAATACCACTAATGCCACAAAGTACATAAAAAGGTACAAGGACTGCTGGTTTTTTCATGCAAAGCCTTAGTGAGAGTGTTAACCAGGAAACCAATGAAGTGCCAGGCCATTACAAATGCCCCATTGAGAAACTTAGCTAGTTGCGTCACTTCCACAGGCAAACAATCCTTTTAAACTGGCTGACTGTGCCCCCAAGTTTTATCGCCTTCTATGTAGAGCTGGCTGGTGGCATCTTCCCAGTAAAGGACACGTGGATACGAGTGTTATTAGTTAGTACAGGGAAAAAACGAAGGAGGGAGAGTAGAGCACTAACATTTATACCAGTTGTTTGCCTCTGCTAACTTTTCTACAAGCTGAGCCTCAGTGCCAAAGGCCTGATCTATCACTAGCCTGGTTTGGCTATTCTTGCAATTCTAGCTTCTCTACAAAGAAAGATGGGCTGGGGTGCAAACATTTTAAAAACGGGCTTCATTCATTCACCTCATGATAGATGCTAGAGCCCACCTGTTTGAAAAAGGGACAAAATTCTGGCCTCAACAGTAATTTTCTAACACTCTTGGGAATATTCCATTGGAAGGAAGAACCAACAAACTGTCAACTCTGTGTTCTGGAAGAGTCTCAGAGGTATGGAAAACTGGGTACTATTCTATTGCCAAATTTTAGCAGACTATCAAGAAAAAGGAAATAGCCAGGTGACACACTTCTTGCAGACACAGCTCAGGAATCTGGGCCAGTTTACTGTTTATATATATAGGACTTAAAATTCTATAAAGGCTCAGAAAACAAAAAATACTAACAATGTATTTAAAACTCAACAAAATCAAGATAGCAGGTTTCTTTCTTTCTTTCTTTCTTTTTTTTTGAGATGGAGTCTCGCTCTGTCACCCAGGTTGGAGTGCAGCGGCAGGATCTCAGCTTACTGCAATCTCCGCCTCCCGGTTCAAGTGATCTCCTGCCTCAGCCTCCTAGCAGCTGGGATTACAGATGCGCGCCACCACACCCGGCTAATTTTTGTATTTTTAGTAAAGATGGGGATTCACCATGTTGGTCAGGTTGGTCTTGAACTCCTGACCTCGTGATCCGTCCACCTCAGCCTCCCAAAGTGCTGGGATTACAGGCATGAGCCACCGCACCTGGCCTCAGAGCAGGTTTCTACTTAAGACTCAGTTGTTTTTTCCTAAGGAGGGACTTCCGTTTAATTTACCCTCCCCTGACAGGGTCAATAAAAACAGGAAAGAGGGAGAATATTAACTTGGGCTATGCCAGCATAGGGATTATACCCGCCTTCTTTTACCCTTACCCTCTCCCATCCCCCACTTCTACTCATAAACGTCAAAGCTCCCCACCCTACAGGACTGAAGTAATCTCCTGGGCATGCTGTCAAACTGTGCTGCCGTAGTTTGATGCCACAGCTCAGTGCTGACTTGGGCTTCCAAAGCCTTCCAGTTATACCCACCAGTGAGCTATTTATGAGTTGAACATGCTTCTCCAGAGCCATGATTTTCCCCTTTGGTCCAATTTTCTTTCAGATGGTCCCTAACCAAAGAATGATCACCCTAAAGGTCTGCATGTTTACACACAAATGGTGAGATCTGAGGAAAGCCCTCAAAGAAAGGCAGCAAGCATATAAACCTTGGACATGCTATAACAAATAAAATGGAGATACTTTTCTTAACATACAGCTTACTTCAACACCAACAAACTGTAGCCCGCAGTCAGATGTCCGATATCATAGAATTAGGCATTTCCTTTGGTATGACAGTTTGCTAAGTTAAAATGGCTAAGTGTCACCCATGCCAGGCAAAACCACAAGGACCACAAAGGAGGGATACAGCAAAACAAAAATGACAAAGCAAAGTAATATTTATTAAAAAGTCAAAATTACTGACAACTCTCCCTACATTTTAGATGATACTTTGGCAAAAAATGGCAAATAAGATCAAGGAAAGTTAAATATAGCCAACCTATGTATAGAACTATGACAAGTTACGGGTTTAGACACATTTAATGAGATTAATGGAATACAATTTTCACAATTATAATATATTCTGACTAGTAATTGATGACTGCTAATTGAAAACATTCACTGTAGAGTTTTCCTCTAAAACTGAGAATCAGCAGAACTATGATGGCTTAGTGAACGTGGGAATTAACAAGCACTCAGCTCATCACAGGAGCCTAGGGGTAGTGGAAAGAAAAGCAAGAGTAGGTTACCATTGCCTGATTTCATAATGCAGAGGCTTCTTTAAACTCACTTGAAGCTCTGTGCATTTCATTAGTTTCTCTGCTCTGTTCTCTGCACAAACGCAGACAGGAGAAAAATAATATTCAACATCCCTCTGAGGATCATAACTGAGTAAAAAAGGTGCTTGTGCTGCCACAAACAGGGGTCCACCTGGACCTCAAGCTTGCTAGTAATTCTGAGAGGTTCTCTTATCCCTGCCTAGCTTGGAGGTAAAGTGATGTCTTTGGGCTACGGTTAAATTCAAACCCTGCAGAGTCCTCTTTTGCTCACTCAAGCTTATTTCAAAAAGAGCCTCACGCAGAGAGCCCAGATCAGTGGGAAAGACTGACGCTACATTCAGGCACGGAGTTTCTCCCTGCCCTGCTGTTACTCTATATGTCTTTTGTCCTGTCAAGACTGAGAAACATTTCCTGGGAGATATCCTTTACAATTTGTCAGAAAACAGGGGAGAGGTACAAATTAAACACCAAAGTGATTAACTTAAAAGAAAGCAAATGTAATTAGGGGAAAAGAAATTCTACCTTGTGTTCGTGTTAACAAAGGTATCATCCACTTGGAATAACCCAGATATCATTTTTGTTCCCCAACTAGTGTTTACCTTTGCATATCTCTCATCTGTAATACCACCAGGAATTACACAGCAGTGAGAAGAGGAAATGGGTCAGCCTCCGGCTTTCAAGTAGTTTAGTGAGCATTTATGTAGTATGATTACAGCAAAAGGGAAAGTAGGCAGCAGAGCAAAAGGGACTCACTCTTGGAGTGAACAAGTTGAGTTTTTCATTACTTTGAAAATGGCATCGGCCGGGCGCGGTGGCTCAAGCCTGTAATCCCAGCACTTTGGGAGGCCGAGACGGGTGGATCACGAGGTCAGGAGATCGAGACCATCCTGGCTAACACGGTGAAACCCCGTCTCTACTAAGAAATACAAAAAAAAAAAAAACTAGCTGGGCGAGGTGGCGGGCGCCTGTAGTCCCAGCTACTCGGGAGGCTGAGGCCGGAGAATGGCGTGAACCCGGGAGGCGGAGCTTGCAGTGAGCTGAGATCCGGCCACTGCACTCTAGCCTGGGCTACAGAGCGAGACTCCGTCTCAAAAAAAAAAAAAAAAAAAAAAAAAAAAAAAAAAAAAAAAAAAAAAAGAAAATGGCATCAACCTGCAAGGTGCACTTGTAATTTACTTATTGTGAATTCCACAACAGCTCTATGTAGTAGTCAAGTTCCTTCTTGCTGATGGGTCAACTCATGTATTCCTCCTTTTATTAGTGTCTATTGTACGCCTCAGCTTTTGCCTCATACATAATGTGCTAAAACCTCATCTTTGTTCTTATTTGCTGAGACGACTTAGATTTAGGAATAACCTTAGGCTTAAAGGATGAGGATTTTGATATCTGGAAATGGCAGGCAGAAAAAGGAATCACATTCTCATTCTTCTTAACTGCTCTCAAGTCATGGGAAAAGCAGTCAGCTAGTGACCTGTGCATGCGTCCTGGGCACGGTGACAAATTTGCAATACCAAAGTGCCTTTCTGAAATTTGGTCTAGGACTTGCACTGAATACAATGTCCTCCTCTTTCAGGAAACTGGCAGGGGGACAGCCGTACTCCTGTCCTGTGTTCTCTTGGGAGGCACACATTATGCAGAGGTTCTCTTCTAAGTGTCACTCATTGAATGGCAATGCGCTGGCCATGTTGTACTCCCTGGAGCCTCTAAGTCAAAGGAGGAGCCCAGTGGAGGGGGGAAAACAGACTTTTTTTTTTCTGTTCTGGTGACTTAAAATGCTGGCATCTTAAAACTTGAATGCATTTCCAGGAGCCTGCGCTGCATTAATGTACAAGGGCTACCATAAACCCAAACATAATCTTTTACCAGGGTGGCCTACTTAACTGTATACTCAAGGAATTGTCTCTGTGTTAGGGTTGAGACAAGAAAGTTGAGAGATGGATTTCAGTATGTTTACCCATTATCAAAAGCCAAGAGTATTAATATATTTTCTATTACTTTTCACTTGTGGGAGAAAAGATGCACCCATTTCTGTTCAAGAAGCAGGACATCTGCATTTTTAGGTAGCAAAAATCCTCTTGGGAGGATCAAAGCAGATGGTTTCTTTTTATGATCCATATAAAACTGTCAGGTAAATATTCTCTGCACTCTCTATTTACTGTTATCTGGGCTTACATAAAGATACAAATAAACAGGTGAGTTTGCTGCAATACACAAACAACTTTTTGTTCTTGTTAATTGGACTCAAAAGACAGCACAGTTTAATTGACCTGAAATTATTTCCACCACAACCAATAAAACTGAGACAATTAAAATCTCTCTTTTTTTTTTTCCTTTGAGATGGAGTTTTGCTCTTGTTGCCCAGGCTGGAGTGCAATGGCGTGATCTTGGCTCACTGCAACCTCCACCTCCTGGGCTCAAGTGATTCTTCTGCCTCAGCCTTCCGAGTAGCTGGGACTACGAGGCGTGCATCACCATGCCCAGCTAATTTTTTTTTTTTTTGAGACGGAGTCTTGCTCTGTCGCCCAGGCTGCAGTGCAGTGGCGTGATCTTGGCTCAATGCAAGCTCCTCCTCCTGGGTTCACGCCATTCTCCTACCTCAGTCTCCCAAGTGGCTGCGAGTATAGGCACCCGCCACCGTGCCTGGCTAATTTTTTGTATTTTTAGTAGAGACGAGTTTCACTGTGTTAGCCAGGATGGTCTCAATCCCCTGACCTCGTGATCTGCCCGCCTCGGCCTCCTAGTGCTGGGATTATAGGCATGAGCCACTGCGCCCAGCCTCTAATTTTGTATTTTTAGTAGAGACAGGGTTTTACCGTGTTGGTCAGGCTGGTCTTGAACTCCTGACCTCAAGTGATCCACCCGCCTCGGCTCCCCAAAGTGCTGGGATTACAGGTGTGAGCCACTGCCCCCAGCCAAAATCTTTTTTCTTAAACTAGGGTCCTCCAAGTATGAGAAGTGCTCAAACACAGAAATTTTCTGTTGTGGCTAGTGGGTGACAGGTGAGCATTCTATCTAAAGCAAGATGGTGGATTTTTTGTACTTCCTCTAAGGCAACAATACAGCTTTAGACTTCTTTGCTAGGAAGGGACATCCAGAAAAGTTGAAACAACAACATACCAAATCACATCGTAAGGTTCTCTTCACTGGGATGTACCATCCTGACTGGAGCTCACAGAAGAAATTCTTCATTTACTGACATTACAGAGATAATATAGGCATAGGTATTAAAATGTGCTTAAATCAAACATCTTTTGTTAGGTTAAAATTCAAAAGTAAAAAATAGAGGCTGAGGCAGGAGGATCAGTTGAAGCCAGGACAGGAGTTTGAGAACAGCCTGGGTAACACAGTGAGACCCTATCTCTACAAAAAAAGAAACAAATTAGCCGGGTGTAGTGGCAAATGCCTGTAGTCCCAGTTACTCAGGAGGCTGAGGGGGGAGGATTGCTTGAGCCTAGGAGTTGGAGGTTACTGTGAGTTATGACTGTGCCACTGCCCTCCAGCCTGGGAGACACAGCAAGACTGCCTCTAAAAATAAATAAACAGGCCGGGTGTGGTGGCTCACACCTGTAATCCCAGCACTTTGTGAGGCTGAGGCAGGCAGATCACGAGGTCAAGAGTTTGAGATCAGCCTGACCAACATGGTGAAACCCCGTCTCTACTAAAGATACAAAAATTAGCTAGGCGTGGTGGCGGGCGCCTGTAATCCCAGTTACTCAGGAGGCTGAGGCAGGAGAACTGCTTGAACCTGGGAGGTGAAGGTTGCAGTGAGCTGAGATCACACCACTGTTACTCCAGCCTGGGCGACAGAAGGAGACTCTGTCTCAAAAAAAAAAAAAAAAAAATTAATTAATTTAAAAAAAAATAATAAAATAAATAAAAAGATGGGAGAAGTGTAAAGACAACCCACAAAATGGAAGAATACTTGAAAATCATATATGTGACAAGGAACTTATATTTACAACATATAAAGAACTCTCATAACTCAATTAAAAAACCGAACAACTCAATTAAAAATGGACAAAAATCTGAACAGACATCTCCAAGTAAACATACAAATGGCCAATAACCACATGAAAAAAAGTTTAACATCACTAGCCTTCAGGGAAATCTGATTCAAAACTACAATGTGATACCACTTCACGCTCACTAGGATGGCTTTAATCAAGAAGGCAGAAAATAACAAGTGTTATCAAGGAAGTGGAGAAACTAGAACCCTCCTATGCTACTGGTGGGAAAGTAAATAATGCAGCTTCTTTGGAAAACGGGTAGTTCCTCAAAAGGTTAAGAGTTACCATAAGATCCAAAAAATTCCGCCTCTAGGTGTACATCCAAGAGAAATGAAAACTTGCACATAAAAACTTGCACCCTTCCTGGCGTGGTGGCTCACACCTATAATTCCAGCACTTTGGGAGGCTGAGGCGGGCAGATCACTTGAGGTTAGGAGTATGAGACCAGTCTGACCAACATGGTAAAACCCCGTTTCTACTAAAATTACAAAAATTAGTTGGGTGTGGTGGCGGACATCTGTACTCCCAGCTACCCTGGAGGCTGAGGCAGAAGAATCGCTTGAACCTGGGAGATGGAGGCTGCAGTGAGCTGAGATCACTCCACTGCACTTCAGCCTGGGCAACGAAGCTAGATTCTGTCTCAAAAAACAAACAAACAAAACCAAAACCAACAACAAAGAAAACTGGCACCCAAATGTTCACAACATTATTTACAACACCAAAAAGCAGAAGCAACCCAAGTGTCTATCAACTAATGAACTAATAAATAAAATGTATATCCATACAATGGAATATTGTTTAGCCATTAAAAAGCTGTGTAAGTATTGATAAATGCTACAACCAGGATGAACCTTGGAAAGATTCACTGAGCTCCACAAGTAATTTTAGGTATCACTTGTACTTTCACTCAGGTTAACAAAAACCAGTGTTTCATTCAACACATTAATAGTGACTAGTTGAATTTCTTTTAAATTAAGATTAGACAATTTATTGAACATTACTGATTTAACTTTCAAAAATACTCCTGGAGGCGTACTTGACCAAGAACTTACAACAGACCAACATGAATCCCATCTCCAGATTCATATGAAAGCAGTACCTAAATATTCCTTTGAACCTTTATATCTATTAAAAACATACAAGTCATTTACAAAGGCCAAAACTGTCCTAATATATTATTAGTGGAGCTATCTATAAAGTACTTTGAGAGCCTTAAGAAACAGCAGCAGATTGATGAGACTGTAACTGCACCCTACCTTTTATTGAGTATGGTAATTAATGTTGGAACAGGCCTTAACTGAAAAATTTCCTGTAACAGTACTACTAAGTACTTGCCTTACTTTACACAAAAACCGTAATCTTTCAAGAGTATAACCTCCTTTTCCACTTTAAATATTTCTGAGACTTGCAATCATTTCATAAGAATTAGCCCCTGAGCCCTACATTAAGAAGCATGATCTGAACCTGAGTTAAAATTGAACATTACTATATCTTCCATATTTAGGTGGACCATTAAGACAACATGACACAGGAGGCTAAGGCAGGAGAATCACTTGAACCGGGAATGCGGAGGTTGCAGTGAACTGAGACCATGCCACTGCACCCTAGCCTGGGCAACAGAGTGAGACTGTCTCAAAAAAAAAAAAAAGAAGACAATACGACATACCTAGATTCCAATTCAACACAGAAAATGCAAAACAAACAAATAAATAAAATAAACATAGAACCAAATTAGGTTTGTTTACTGTAGAATCATTTCACTATTGATGGGGCTGGGTGAGGGGAAGGAATCTAGACGTTGTCACCTCCAGTTCATCAGTGCCAGGCTTCTAAGCACTTACAATATCAAAAACAACATACTGACAAGATAATGTTAAAATTAATGTGTTTTAATCCATCACTTGCCTGATATTATTCTAATGAGGAGCTAAACACAAGAAAATCAGAAAAACCACCTCCTTAAAAGTTCAAACAGGTTGGGCATGGCAGCTCACTCCTGTAATCTCAATACTTTGAGATTACAAAGGCGAGAGGATTCTTGACCTGCCTGGGCAGCATAGTGAGACCCTGTTTCTACAAAAAAATTAAAAAAATTAGCCCAGCATGGTGGAACATTCCTGTGGTCCCAGCTACTTGGGAGGCTTAGGTGTGAGGATCACTTGAGCCCAGAGTTTGAGGCTGCAGGGAGCTAGGATCAAGCTTTGGAGACCCTGTCTCCAAAAACAAACAAACAAACAACCCCACTTCAAACATCAAACATTTTCTGCAAGGCAGTTTTCTATTCTGTGTGTGAAACCTTTGTTACGACTCACTGAAAATATGCAAAACTCCAAGCTGAGCTTAGTTTTGCCTGTGCACAGAGACCTTTTTACTCTCATTCTTCGAAAACCTCATTTTGGATCTCGCTGCCAACACCAGAGAGAGGAAAGCTGGCCAACAATTCCAAATATAACATGCGGAGGCAAATGCTACAGAAATCTGTCTGACAGGAAGGGACCATGCTGAGGTCTGCTGAGGTAGATGCACTTCTCAATCAGACCATTTTGGTCCCTCAGTCTGTTTGGAGCAAAATGCCATGAGAAGGCAATCACAGGAAACCAGCCAGTTTTATCATCCTGATTACTGATGCCCCATGGTATTCACTCTGTCAGTGACAACAATCAACAATCCTACCGATCTCAAACAGAAAGATGGGTCAGTGGCAACTAAAGCTGAACTGGTTATTCTAATTTTTAACAGATTTTTTGGGATCAGTTCGGTGACCAGAACTTTCAGAAAGCTCAACTCATGGCATGATAATTATGATGAAGTCAGGTTCACCAAGGGACGCTTAAAAACATATCTCTTTCCAAGGCCGGGTGTGGTGGCTCACGCCTGTAATCCCAGCTCTTTGGGAAGCCGAGGTGGGCAAATCACGAGGTTCGAGACCAGCCTGACCAACATGGTGAAACCCTGTCTCTACCAAAAATACAAAAAAATTAGCCAGGCCTGGTGGCATGCACCTTTTAATCCCAGCTGCTGGTTGAGAAAGGAGAATTGCTTGAGCCTGAGAGGCAGAGACTGCAGTGAGCTGATCGCGCTACTACACTTCAGCCTGGGCAACAAAGCAAGACTCAGTTTCAAAAAAGCAAAAACAAAACCAAAAAAAACCATACACACATCTCTTTCCAATTCTCTAGGGACAGGTTTAGTAACTCCTACTATCACACTGAATAACTGATAAACCAGTTAAACTTGGATAAAGTGATTACACTATCACTTAATAAAAAACAAAGACATCAGTTCTTCAAGTTTAATTCTTCGGTGAAGTCATGGTACTGAGCACAAGACAATTAATTCCTTCACCCAGAGAATCATTACAGAAAATCCAGAAATAGGGCTCCCAGTCTAACTGGGAAGAGATGATGTGCCTCATACAAAGCACTAGCTCCTGAGAAAACACAGAACAATTAAAACAGCTTATTTGACTAGTCATTTCCTTACTATTTATCTTAGAAAGATCCCCTGTGGTTTATAGCTATGTCACTAAGCCCAGGAGGTAAAGTTTGCCTAGAACCACTTCTGGAATACTGCACTGGATTCTGTTCACAGTGAGGCAGACTGGCAAGGAATACTAGAGACTGAAAAAAGACTTATCCCACAAAGCTTTGGATGGAGAACCACAGCAGCATTGCAATTAATACCTATAGCATTTGCAAAATTTAAACTTCACTTTTTCTTTAAATTTTGTAGAAATGGAGTCTCGCTATGTTGCCCAGACTGGTCTTGAACTCCTGGCCTCAGGAGATCCTCCCACCTTGGCCCCTTTAAGTGCTCGGATTACAGGCATGAACCACCATACTCAGCTTCAACCTTACTCTTGTACTTTCTGTACATAAGGAAAATTATCATTATCTTGCCTACCTAAGTAATTCAGTCTTAGTCAATTTAAAAGGGAAGCAAAAGGAACTATAACCTTACCCTCATGTGATACAAGTAAGCAGTGATAGGACAATTTTTTTTTTTTCCTGAGATGGAGTCTCACTCTGTCATCCAGGCTGGAGTGCAGTGGTGTGATCTCGGCTCACTGCAACCTCCGCCTCCTGGGTTCAAGCAATTCTCCTGCCTCAGCCTCCCGAGTAGCTGGGACTACAGGCTCGTGCCACCACACCAGGCTAATTTTGTATTTTTTGTAGAGATGGGGTTTCACTATGTTGGCCAGGCTGGTCTCGAACTCCTGACCTCGTGATCCACTCACCTCAGCCTCCCAAAGTGTTGGGATTACAGGCGTGAGCCACTGCACCCGGCGGGGACAAATTCATGAAAACACATTCAAGTATAAAAATGTTCTGAGACATTAACTACTTGATCTAACTACTCTGGTTGAGTTAATAAAATACTTCACTCTCCAGCCTGGCCAACGTGGTGAAACCCCGTCTCTACTAAAAATACAAAAATTAGCTGGGTATGGTGGCAGGCACCTGTAATCCCAGCTACTCAGGAGGCTGAGGCAGAAGAATCTGTTGAACCTGGGAGGTGGAGGTTGCAATGAGCCGAGATCGCACCACTGTACTCCAGCCTGGGTGACAAAGTGAAGACTCCTGCCTCAGAAAAAAAAAAGTAAAATACTTGACTCTTGGTGGAAAGAGTGTGGCTTCAGACGCAGAAAAGTGGGATAAGCCTCACTAAATGAAATTCGTCTAGGGAATTCCTACTTAAAAGACTTCCTGCCTTTGCACCAATATCTACAATGCTTTGTGATTTAGATAACAACTCAGATAAGTCAATGGTACATTCAGTACCGACATCTTCAAAGGGAGAATTGGAGATGTTAAACAAGCACTACTTCATTTACTACTATTCACAAATCTCTGATTACTAGTTCCTATTCAATGTCTCAAAAAAATAAAATAAAATAAAATTCAATGAAATGCACAGTCTAGGCAAGTCTGAATCTCACCAACGGCTAAAGAGTCCCTCCTTCTCTCTCCTTTCATCTAAAGTGCAAACTGTTAATTGTTACAACTTGATAAGACTTTAGACTCACCTAATTAAAAAATTCAGTGGTTAGGTTTTAGAGTTTAAAAGCCCAATCGCAGGCAAACCAGACAGCACACTTTTCCCATGCCTGAAGTTTCTAATAAACAATTGCAGCTTTATCAAATAAATGAGCTTATCAAATTCTCACTCAACATGCATGTCAATCATCATGGTTAACACCAAGTTCATCCTAGGGGTAGGATGTAAGCCCACGTTTTAAATCAAGAAGTCTACAACTCAGTCCTGGTATACATACCAAACAAACACATTAAAAAAAAAATGTAAGCAACTGGGAATAACTGGTAAGCAACACAACGTATATTCAGGCACAAATTTCTCCTAAGAACAGCAAAGGAAATGTGACCAGAGATATTTTCTCCAGGTGGATTACACCTTATAGGAAGTAAAGGCTAAAAACCACAGATCCTTAGTCACTTCATAATAAAAATTTTAAAGTCAGCAGCAAAACTTCCTCTAGGATAACCATTTTTGTCCCTGCAATTTTACAAGCTAGGATGGGGTGCCCTCCTGGGCAAAAGTATCTTGGGAATGGTAATGGGAGCTTCCTACATAACTTCTGACCACAGACTTAATTTGCTCAGTATCAGTCATCTGTCTAGTAAGTGTTCCCAAACCTGCAATTAGTACAAATATATAGTAGACACAACTCCGCAAACCGAGCGATGGAACGTGAATGGAACTGTTAAGAGACCTTCGGTGAAATTTCACATAAAAAAAAACAACAAAAACAAAAACAGAGGGCTAAAAAAGGCAACATCAAAAAACTGGTGGGAACACAGAAACAGCCCCCTCTTCCTTTCTCCGGACTGGCTCCTCTCTCAAACCTCTGCCTCAGTCAACTGTTGCAGAACAACAGAACGAGACCCAGTAGAACAAGACGAAATCTGGGTTTGCTGCCGCAGATGTGGGATTTTTGTGGAGGGCAGAGGTGATTTCTGCCGGCAGAAGATGGAGTTTAAACTCTTCTTTGCCGGATTGTTCTGGGCTGAGCCGCTGAGGAGGATCACGCAGCGGGCGATCAACCCACGTCCCTCCCTCTCGGTTCGGTTTCTCCCCTCCCCTCGCGTCCAGTAAGGGGGAAAAAAGCGTACGGCTTTCCAGCTCTCAGTTCCTTAAAAATGCCTTTCCAATGCCACCGCACACAATCCTCCCCCTGGCAGCAAAGAATTTTGCAGCGAAGGGCTCGCCGATCCGGAGCGGAGAAATGAAATCGGCGCCCAAGGGCAATTTTAATTGTCTAACCCGGCCCGATTTCCTAAGAGGCAGTGGCGCCGGGAGGGAGGAGGGAAGAGGGAGGAGGAAGGAAGGCAGCTCTGAGAGGCAACAGGGGGCAAGCGGAGGTAGAGAAAGGGGACCAAAGCGGCGAGATCCCAGCCTGGGCCCCTGAGGAGCTTCTGCAGAAAGGACTCGGGGGCTGTCCCCACCGTTCCCCGGGAGACGTTTGCAAATCATATATGCAGCCAAAATGGCGCTGAGAATAAAAATATAATTTAAAGGCAGGTCGCCATATTGTAAACAGAGAGGCAAAGAAGAGGCGGACTCGAGAGACACCCTCCATGATTTCTTCTACAGCCACAAGCGCCCGGTTGCCGGGGTCTGGACCACTGCAATTTAGGTGGCCGAGGGCTCTACGCACCCACCCCAAGGAGAGCCCGGCCGGGCAGGAGCCGCGAGGGCAGCGGGCGCGCGGGCAGGCAAGCGGCACTGGGCCCGGAGCTCCTCCCCTTCCTCCCCCGCCACTGCCGGCTGTCCCCGGCCGGCTCTGTCCCGGCTCCCCAGCGACTTCCAATCCCATATGGGGTTCTCTTCACTCCTCCCAACCCCCACCTCGGGGTCCGGACCCACCGCTGCTCCTCCCCCCTAAACTGCCAGAACCCGGCGGACACCTGGGGGCGGGGAGGTGCTCGCCCGGGCAGCTGCAGAAAGTCAGCTAGCGGCTGCAAGCGCCCGTTATTTCGGCAGGCAGGGGCAGGCCAGGTGAAGGAATGCGCAGAGAAGGGTCCCCGGACCTTACCAGCACTGGAGGTGGAAGGCAGCCGGGCAGTGGTCGCAGCACAGGAGATCTCCACCTTCCTTGCAGCTATCGCAGCTGTCGTGGTTGGTGGCCCTGCCGCTTCTCCGGGGCTCCTTCTCAGGCTTCCGACTCCGCTTTTCTGCCTCGTCCGTCTTGGGGGGGGCCAGCAGAGCTTGGATTTGCTGCACACACATACAAACGGCGTGTGTGCACACTCGGAGCTCCCGGGCGGTCCGTTGCCCCCCCGGCGCGGCTTCTCCGTCACCCACCCCTCTCCCCCCTTTTGTCCTTCTTCCTCCCATCCAGGCTGCTCCCAGAACCTCTCAGCCCCCGGAACCAGGGGGAGCCCACCCTAACCGCGTTCCTGCAGCACAACAACGAGAACAGCTTCTTCCAAATGGGGAGGATCAAGGGTAGGGGGATGGGAAGAGGGTGCGCGGTTCCCTTCTTGCCACTTCCTTGTATGGACAGTGGGGGACTCCAAAGCCTGGCTCTGGAGAGGCCCGAAGCCCGGTACCCGGACGTGCTGGGGGAAGCACAAAGGGGCCAACAAGAAGGGGGTGGGGAGGCCTGCCGGTGCAACGAGATGGAGTGGGCTGGCGCCTGGGGAGAGCGAATCGAGGGCGGCGGGTAGGTGAAACTGCTGCAAACGTCCTCGGAGGCTGAGCTCAGCCCCCTAAATTGCAAAGAGGGGAGGGAGAGGCTAAGTGAGGAAGAATCCCCCTCCCTCGGTCCTCTGGGCGCTTCGAGTTTAGGACCGGCTTTGTGGGGCGGAGGGCGGAGGTTCCCTCCCGGCGCTGGGGGAAGGGGATGAGGAGGGCCACTCTTACCTCCATCAGCCCCCCTGATGTGTCCAAGTCGTACACGATCGTCTTGGTCTCCATTTTCTCCCACATTCATCCACCTCCCGGGCTGGGTGCTCTCTGCTCCGGCCCCCCCCAACCCCGGGGGGAGGGGGGAGGTGGGGGTAGGGGGCGCTCCTGACCCCGGCCCCGCTTCTTTTTTCCCAACACGGGTCCCGACTTCCTCGCCCTGGCTCCCCCCCACCCCCCGGCCCCCAGTCCCCGGGACGACAGCGTCCTCCCGACGGGCCGCGAGGGGGGAGCAGCCCCTCAGTCCCGGCCCGGCTGCTGGCTGCACAGTGGGTCCCGGCTCCAGGGGTCAGGCCTCGGCAGGGCCTAGTCCCACAGGCTAAAGCCGGCACTGGCGACCGCCGGTCCGGCCGGGAAGGCTGGCGGGCGCTGCCATCCCGGGGCTGGGGGTATCGGACGGGGGGGGGGGAAGAGGTTAGGTGAGGTTGTGGTACGTGAGGTGACTGGGGGGAGGGTGATGGGGGGTGGTCCCCGGGCTCCGCCTCTCGCCGCCGCCGCCGTCTGCGTCCCGGCTGCCGCGCACTTGGCGCAAACTTACCGCGAGCGCCCGCAAAGCCACCCGCGCAGGCGCCCCGGGATCGGCGCTCGCCGCGCGCAACCGCAGTGACAGCCGGCGGCCTGGCTCCCGCGCAGCCGCGGTGAGGGAGTACCCCCCAGCGCGCAGCCGCGCTGGCATTCGTCTGGAGGACCGAAGCCCCACCTTTCTGCCCTGCGCCAGCGCACTGAGACAAAAGGGCGGGACCTGAGGGCTCGCGCAGGCGCTTGGGAAAGCTTGTAGGGGTCAAGGCGCAGCCGCAGGAAGCTAGGGACTCTTCATCCATTGGTGTTTGTGTGCAAACTAAGAAGACTCTGTCCTGCGCAGGCGTGTTGGGAGTGCTCCCCACTCCGTAACACAGAAGCCTCCCGCGCAGGCGTATTGTCTTCCGCAGGCCCTCACAAGAAGGCTGCTACTTTCGCCATTTTGGTAATGGGATATGGGCTATCATGCCCTTGGAGTCCTCAGGCATGAACAGAAAGGAACAAGGTGTGGTGTTGGATGGAGCTGGTCGCCTGTCGGTGACAGCAGTGTTCCTAGGGATGTTGTACTGGACTGTTTGGTTCTAGCATCAGGTGTGGCTGGACCAGGCCACCATATTGGTAAAGAGAAAAGCCATTTGCGACAGAAAATGACGCTTTTGGTGGCGTGTTGGATGACTGTGTTTCCTAATTCTCTCCCGTCCTGACAGTTAATTTTATCAGTTAATGGTATCCTGAGCATCCCTGCCTTGCGTGGTGGTGGCACTGTGGAGAGTTCCGCCTGCCCGTTACCACCCTCTCTTCACCACTGTCCCTGAGATCTGCTCTTCAAGAGGAAGCCTAAAGCGGAGAGTTTGTAATCCTGACAACGCCCAGCTACCTGCGTACCCCGGACTCCAACTCCCAGTTTGCAATGCCAAAGGATCTAAAGGGCGAACGGCGGGGGGGGGAGGGGGGTCCATTGCACCCTGGGAGCAAGAATCGCGATAGGTCTGATGGATTGTGGGAGCTGTAGTTCCATGTGCGTGCGATGCACTCTATGGTAGGATAGACCCAGGGAAGAGTCATTTGCCGGCCAGAAAGGGATACTTTTGAGAGCGTCAGTGCTGCATGCCGGGATTTGTAGTCTGAGGGCCCGCCTCACGTTCTGGGCGGGGATTCATGCTCCTTTTCAGGGCGCCAGCTCCTCCCCTTGGTATCGCCGTCAGAGATGGGCGGTTATTGCTGCCTGAGGGTGGATGAAGCAGTGGAGAAGAGAACTGCATCGTTGTGCTTGACACTAGGGGTTTAGTTGGAGTTGTTGCTTCGTAGCTGTGCTCGGCCCACTTTTTAAAATTTTTATTATTTATTTATTTATTTTTTGAGACGGAGTCTCACTCTGTCGCCCAGGCTGGAGTGCAGTGGCCGGATCTCAGCTCACTGCAAGCTCCGCCTCCCGGGTTCACGCCATTCTCCTGCCTCAGCCTCCCGAGTAACTGGGACTACAGGCGCCCGCCACCTCGCCCGGTTAGTTTTTTGTATTTTTTAGTAGAGACGGGGTTTCACCGTGTTAGCCAGGATGGTCTCGATCTCCTGACCTCGTGATCCACCCGTCTCGGCCTCCCAAAGTGCTGGGATTACAGGCTTGAGCCACCGCGCCCGGCCTACTCGGCCTACTTTTAATGTTAAGGGACACTTAGCATTCTCAGAGTCGTAAAGCTAGAAAGGATTTAGAGACCATCTGATTTAATCCCCTCGTTTCTAGATGCACAGGGAGGAGCAGTGATCTGCCTAGGTCACATAGTGCATTTATGGCAGACTTAAGAATTAGATTTATTGATTCTCAAACCAGACACTGTCCATTACACCATGTCGACTGTGTGTAAGGAATTGCTGTGCTTTCTTTGGGTACAGTAAGGAGGATGAGTTAGGTAGAGTAGGGATGTCAGTGTACAGAGTCTTAGGTTTCTGTTTTCCTGACTTTTCGCTTTTCTGATGACCCTCTTGGTGCCTGGAAAGAATGGTAAGGTCGTGGATGGTGGGGTGGAGAATGTCATGTGAATTGGCTGCTCTCTGCTTTCTACCAGCCTGAGCCAACAATAAACTTCAGTGGCTGTGGACCAGAGATGTGGCCCTCAGAGAGGGGAGGGCTGAGCTAGATTGTTTGTATGAAAGAGGCAAGATTTTCTATCTTCTACGGCTATACTTTATGCCACAGGCTCTCAGAGGTTAGAACCTCATGTGCCCTCTCTCTTTGGCTTTTTTTCCTACTGCTCAGGGCCCAGCTGTGCTGCTGTGTCAGCCTGAAGGCATTATGGAACAGATAAGTAAGCCATTGGTGTCCATCCACTGAACAAGGCTTTGCTTTGATCAACACCATCAGTTGCAGCTGATAATAGGAACTATGGGCTAATGAGGGAAATAAGACTTGGCTCTGTTGACAAGAGCCAGGGAAACTTCACACACCTTCCTCTTGGAACTTGGAGGATGAGGTTAGGCCAGTGGGGCCAAGGAATGGTGCCACCTTGGAGAGCTCCCGCCCTGACAGTTCAGGGGGGATTGAGGAGCGAGCAGGTGGGATACAGATGCCTTTGGAAGTGACCTCTTGTGGCTAATCTAGGCACTGCACTCTGCATTGACAAGAGCTTCTCATCCTTCAAGGTAGCTTGTGCTAGAGCCAGGGGTAGGCAGCATGAGTGGTCAAGACTTCCCTGTTGGAACACTGCAGAAGCAGAAGGTGCTGGTTGCTGCTATTATTTCTTTTGTGAATTTTTCTCTACTGGTTTCCGAGCTCCCATAATTTCCTGTTGCCTGCCTCTTGCTGTTACTCTTGGAGAGCAGTGACGCAGGGCACACCTCTCAGCATGGAATGTGCATACTGGGGGGCGACGCTGGGCACTTTCCATCTTGGTAGGTACTGGGGCCCATAGGGAAGGGGCAAACTTAAGAAGATCCTCCCAGCCACCTTTTTCCAGAGGCCATGGTTAGGGCCTTTGCCTAACTTAGGAGCCAAGCCCCTAAGCTGCATTACCACTGCTCCCGACAATCTGTTTTCTAACGCCAAGCCAGATTAGGGCTTCATGTTCTGGGGAATCAGTCTCTGTTTCCTATTCCAATTTCCCAAGCCTTGCTTACTTAGAAATAAGGGGAAGGAGAGATGCATCAGGCTTCCTGAGCCTAGTTAGCATTGAGAAGGGCATCAGTGGCATTGAGAAGGGATTTGGGAGTGTGCCAGCCTATAGTTCTGGACCTGGTAAGAAGGGGGAAATAAGGCATTGGGTGGATGTGCAGTGGGGTTCCTGGGCTCCCACATCCCTGCAACACCAGCCACTGGGGCCTCTGATTTTGCCTGCCATCTGTTGCACTGTCTCTTTTGCGACAGGGGACCCTGTTCAACTGCATGTAACAATTTGTTTTAAAATAAAATCTGAGCACTTTGGGTGGCTGAGGTGGGAGGACCACTTGAGCCCAGGAGTTGGAGACCAGCCTGGGCAACATAGTAAGACCCTGTCTCTACAATAATTTTTTTTTTTTAATTAGCCATGTGTGGTGGTCTGCACCTGTAGTCTTTTTTTTTCTTAGCGAAACGTTTTTTTTTTTTTTTTTTTGAGACGGAGTCTGGCTCTGTCGCCCAGGCTGGAGTGCAGTGGCCGGATCTCAGCTCACTGCAAGCTCCGCCTCCCGGGTTCACGCCATTCTCCTGCCTCAGCCTCCAGAGTAGCTGGGACTACAGGCGCCCGCCACCTCGCCCGGCTAGTTTTTTGTATTTTTTAGTAGAGACGGGGTTTCACCGGGTTAGCCAGGATGGTCTCGATCTCCTGACCTTGTGATCCGCCCGTCTCGGCCTCCCAAAGTGCTGGGATTACAGGCTTGAGCCACCGCGCCCGGCCCAACACCTGTAGTCTTAACTATTCAGGAGGCTGAGGTGGATCACTTGAACCTTGGAGGTCAAGGCTGCAGTGAACTGTGAGCCAGCCACTGCACTCCACCCTGGATGACAGAGTGAGACCCTATCTCAAAAACAGTAGTAATAAAAATCTGAGGATGACTGTTTGGTGGGTCTAGCATGCCTTCTGGTCCTGAAGTCCATATCCCATTTATCTCCCACCTCCTGTCCCTCCAAGAAAGCATCATTCACCTGGCCATTGCTTTGTTTTTTTTTTTTTTTTTTTTTTTTTTTTCCAAAAACACCATTTTAGTAAGGAAACAAGAGAAATAAAAGATTGTTCTCTGGCTGGAGCCCAGACCCCATATAATACATTACATGTACAAAGTGGTTTTCAGCTAGCTCCTGGGTGTCTCTCTGGGGCTCTCCTACCACCTGTTCCATGCCAAATTCCTGGGTCCTTGGACCTCTGCTCCTCTCCAGAATATGCCCACCCCCTCCCCTTATCCCGTAACACAGTGGCCAAGAGGAGAGCCTGACAAGTGGCTGGAATTGGAGGAGGGAGTATTGGGATGAAGATGTTTGTAACAGCCAAATAAACATTGGAGGAAAGTCTCCCTCTCCTCAGGGTATAGGGTGGTCATGGAGAATGGGGTGTCCTGCTTTGGTGTGGAGCATGAGTGCCCAGGGAAGCCCAACCTGAGGTGGGGGTAGGGTCCCCCTGAACCCCTTAGGATCTCCTAGAATTACTGCCTCCACTGGGACAGGGCAGGAGGTGGAACTGTCCAGAACTTTAGAGAACTAGAGACCTCCCAAGAGGCTGATGTTGGCATGCCAGGACTACCCAGAGGTCACCATTGAGAGGAGTTTTGGCCATTGGTGATGGCCCTGTGAGGAGCACCCTGGTGCACTTTCCACCATGGTCAAGTTGACCCTGCTGCAGGTTGCTATGCCAGGGCGGGATGGTGGTCATATGGAGAAAGGTACTCCTGCTCTGCTTGTGTGTTCCAGGCTGGTCCAGGGCATGATGAGGCTCAGGATGCTGGCTGTTGATGCTTGTGCTCCAGCTGTGTTCTGTCCACAGGTAGATGCCCCCTGACATGGGCCCAAAGAAGGGCCCCTAGTGGGCAATGACACCAAGAAAATAGGCCATGGTGGGCATTGCAGGCAGGGAAGGGCACAACTTCTTGAGGGATTGGTGGCATCTCCTCCCAGGTGGTATGTACAGGAGGTGGAGGGACAGCAGGAAACAAGGAGCCTTGCTGCTGGACTGTGGTGCAGGTCTGAGTTGGCTTCCCTAGGCTGCCCCCACCTAGATGGAAACTTCATATTCTCTCATCTCCTGCAAAGGAAAGAGACTGCTGGGAGTTGGAAACTTGTATTAGGTTTGCCAGGCCATAATTCACCTTCCCTAGGAAAAGGAAAAAAAGTGAGAGGGCTTGGCAGGACCCTCAGGGTTATCTGCCCAAAGAAGCAAAGAACTGGGTCTTGGATAAGGTGGCAAGGTTGGCATGGTTACTTACTCCAGTCTCGTAAGTTGGATTGTCAAATGCTGACTCTACGGTAATGCGGTTGTAGGGGCGGGGGCGTGTGCGGGGCAGCTGCAGGGAGCTTTTTCCCTGGAGCCTGTAAGGCAGAGAAGCCTGTGAGTCAGGAGCACTGGGTAGGAGTGAAGTATGCAGGTATGCAGAGCAGAAAGAGAAACCAGACTCACCTGGAGAAGTAGAAGTATACACCTCCTACCAACAACACCATCGCCACCAGTGGCAAGAAGATGGCAGCTGCAATGTGGGCAGCATCCAGGGTGCTGGAGGCAGCAGGCGCCTTGGCAACTGAAGACACAGAGGGTGGGACTGGAGCAGAGGTCTCTCACTTGTATCCCATATTTTCTCACCTCTGCCCAAGGGCATCTGGCTACCAGCTCCCTCTAGCTGACTGGGTGCAGGGAAACTTTTTACCCTGCTAGGCCCAAACCCCTCTCTTTCTCTGCCCTCCATCCTTGGGAAGCCCATGACCTGGGAGCCATGAGAACCAGGACCAGGGAGACCACTTATGTGGCCCTCAAGGGTGGAGACTCACCATCCAGGCTGCGGCTGTTGTAGAACCCATCCAGAGAGGCTGGAACAAAAGGGGAGTGCCAAGGGCAGTGGGTGAGCCCAATGGCCCAAACCACTAAGGCAGGGAGCGGAGGTAGTGGGATGATCATAGGAAGGATTTGTCCAAGGAGAGCCCACTCCAGCATTTGTCTTGGTGATGCCAGATCAGAAGGATCTGGCAGAGACTGGGGAGACCAAGGGTCTATTCTATTACTGTGAAGCTGGCATAGGCAGGTGGTTCTGGTTCTCAACATTGGACATCTTTGCCAGAGCAGCTCTATGGGCCAGGGAGGGTTTTGAGGAGTGACAGGGCACTCACCAGCCTTACAGATGGGTGGGGGGTCACTCCAATGCGAGGGGTGCCCAGGCACACACTTGATGCTGGCCTGGCCTTTCAGCACATAGCCAGGGGCACAAGAGAAGTGGATGGTGGCCCCTGCTGGATGTAGCCGCTTCTCAGGACTTCGGGCACCATTCTCAGGGGCACTGAGACCATGGCATGGCTTGAGCTGTTCCACTGCAAAGCAGGCAGAGCGCAGTGAGGGTGTCATGCCCTTGGCCTCCAAGGCAGCATCTTTTATCTCCAACTAGAGGTTTTCCTTCCTACTCAACTGACACTTACGGAGACATTTAGGGGCCCGGTCACTCCACTTGGGGCTGCCGGCCTGGCGATCATGGCAGGTGAGGATGGAGGTGCCCGTCAGCACAAAACCCTGGTCACAGATATATTGCACGGTGGCCCCCACAGGAAACTTGGGGCTGGATATGAGGCGTCGGCTGTGCTCCACATCTCCGGGGTCATGGCAGGAAGTCACTATGGGTAGGGGATGATGGGGAGAAGTAGCCCAAGGAGAACTAAGCAGAGGCCAGTCCACCCTGGCTTTGTTCCAGGCCAGCTAACTTCTTCATGTCATATGGGTCTACCCCCTATGTGTCTGTCCCTACCATTGTGCTGGTGTGTCCCCGCCATTTGTCCCCTTTCCATCTATTAGGTTCGATAAACACTGATTGGCCATCTACCAGGAATGAAATACTTAGAGTACTTGGCTGATAACACCATGAAAAGGTATCATCCCCATTTCACAGATGAGGAAACTGAGGCTATAAGAGGTGAAGGAACTTTGAGGATACTAGCTAATAACAGCTACAGTCTGGTTCAGAATCCAGGAGAGAGGTGTGGAGGTTGCATTGGGAAGGGGAGCATGGGGAACAGATATACTCACCCCTCTGGCATGAGGGCAGGTCCTCACTCCAAGTCAGGTCCCATTGGCACATGAGGACACTGGATCCCACCACCTGGTAGCCAGGGTAGCACTGATAAGTGACCACAGTGCCGTGCACTAGCTCAGGCTGCGATGGGCTCTTCCAGCCATTGGGAATCTCAGGCAGCTCCGGACATGTGTCATTGCGGGGCACCTCTGGGGGCACAGAGGCACAAGATGCAGCTCCTTGGCCAGCACCAAAGTGACTGTCCCCCTCATCTTCAGGGCACTCTGGCTCCTTCTAGTTTGTCCTGGACCTAGACTGTCCTGAGCGGGCTCAGTTATCCATTCCTCTCTTCTCAAGGGCCCCTCCTTGACTGCCTCTGACATTGCTCTGTCTCCTAGATTCCAGGGTTAGCATTTAAGCTTTGGCCTTACTTCCAAAAGCACCTTGACCAGTTCCTTAGGCCTGAGAGACGGGGCCAGGCAGGGTGAGGGAAATTGTCACTTCTATGAAAGATTGTCAGAAAGAAGCCAGCACCTTTCCTTAGTTCCCCCATTTTTGTTTGAAAGTTGTTGTGGCCAGGTGCAGTGGCTCACACCTGTAATCTCAGCACTTTGGGAGGCTGAGGTGGGCAGATCACTTGAGGCCAGGAGTTTGAGACCAGCCTGGCCAACATGACGAAACCCTGTCTCCATTAAAAATACAAAAATTAGCCAGGCATGGTGGCATGCACCTGTAATCCCAGCTACTCAGGAGGATGAGGCACGAGAAATCACTTGAGCCCAGGAGGTGGAGGTTGCAATGAGCAGAGATTGCACCATGGCCTGGGTGACAGAGGGACACTGTCCCCCCCACCAAAAAAAAAGGAAGAAAAAGAAAGTTGTTCTGCTGCCTACCCAAACCCCTCTTGCCACTTCAGAATTCTGGCTCCCCCTCAGGGCAGATGGAGAACAGGACTAGCTTCCTCCGGGTGATCCCTGGTGCTTTTCCAGCTTCCTCTTGTCTGAGAGAGCATTCAGGCACCTCACTGCCCTGGCCTCTTTGACTTGCCATGGCTTGCTGTCTGCACTCTGAGTAGGGTAGGGACAAGCTCACCAAAGAAGTGGATGACGAAGCCCTGCTGGTAGCCCAGCACTGAGGTCCCGGGGTCCGACTGGAACTGAATGGTGACATCAGCCATGGAGGTAAAGAGCTTGAAGTGGCTATGGGGCCCTGAGTACTGGCCCAGGACCCGGGCTGTCAGGTCATCCCCATCATAGAAGGTAAGTACATCACCAGGGCCTATGCGCAGCCTGTGGAGGAGGAGCGTCAGGGCAGAGCCGGCTCGGGGGCCCGAGGATGGGCTGGACAAGGGATATCCCCAGACCTCAGGAGTTGGCTCAGCCTGACCCGGTAGGCACTCACACTCGGACGTCCAGCATGATGCGCTTGTCCTCTTCCACATGCACACCCCAGATGCAATCCTGTCCACGACCGTAGGGCTCTGGCCAGTTGGGAGAGAGCACCACACCAGCTGAGTCTGTGATCTCCCCGCTGCACACGGCTGGAAGGCAAGGGAGGTCCAGAAGGGTCTTTTCCAGCTTACCATGGTGTTGTTTACCATCTGCCCACAGGAGTGCCCACCAGTTGCTGGGACCCCCCACCTCCTCCTTGGAGGAAGCCTGAACCACGCATATCACAGGGCCTCTGTGGCCCCAGGCTCTGTGGCTATTCCCCTGGTACCCACCCTGCTTTTTGCCCAGCAGGCCCATCCACTAGTGCCTACTGACCTCGGCAGGCTGGCTCTGTCTCATTCCACTGGGGGTCGTGGGGGTCAACACACTCGATGATGATGGAGCCCTGCTCCAGGGTGTAGCCAGGGTCGCAACTGAACTCCACAGTCGTACCCACAGGGTAGGTGGGTGCGCTGCTGCTGAAGTTGCCGTATTTGACAAAGGGCTCATAGCAATGGCCCTGCTGGAAGGCTGTAAACCACAGGGCCCAGCCTAGCTCAGCTTTGACTGGTATTATATTTGTCATTCGTACCCAGGAAAAGAAAGGCTCTGGGGAGGGAAGTAGGGGGATTCTTGCCCACTGTGTTTATGTCCTGGGGTTGGAGCAGAAAGGTGATGGAGGAGGAACAGCCAAGAGCATCCATCCCTATTATGCTCAGGAGGCCATCTTGATCACCATGCTGTTCCCAGTGCCTGGTTTTGTGCTTAGTACACAGAAGGTACTCCGTACATGTTTTTTGAATGAATTAATCAATGCATACATGCATAAATGGTTCTAGAATGTCTCCTACAGCAATTCTTTCTTAAGGGTTGAGGCCTTTTTTGCTTTTCAGAATCTGGAGAATTTATTCCCTTGGACCACAGGGACTGGGTCCAGGCAGAGGTTTCCTGCAAAGCTGGGGTAGGGATCCTGGACCCAAAGAGAGGGGCAGGGAAAGGGGGCCTAAGTACCGAGTGAGCAGGGGCTGACTTGGAAGGAGTGACAGCATGGAGGCAGAGAGGGGTAGGGTGTGGGAGAAAGACCCTAGGCCCAAGCCCATCCCCCTGGACCCCCCACCCCCAGTGAGGCCCCAGCAGGCTCACCCTCATAGCGCAGGGCCATGCCTGCAGCTGCCCCGCTGCTGTCAGTACTGAGCTCGACAAAGAAGTGTTTGCCAGAGCTGAGCAGGCCCTCAATGGGCAGGTATTCCACCTCATAGGAATCATACACCGGTGGGGCCTCCACGTTGTCCCCATTGCGAATGATGAGCCTGAACCAGGAGAGTGGCAGCTATGTAGGCTGGTGGCTGACCCAGAGGGGGTGTGGCCCCAGGCTTGGGTAGTGTCCCTCCAGTAGGGTATTACCAGGCCAGGCACTCCCATTCCACTAGGACAGCCCCTCACCTGTCATCATCCTCTGCCAGGGAAACCTTCTCAAAGTGCAAGTGTAGCCGCTGGCCCTCAGGAGCCTCAAGCAGCCAGTGACAGGTGAGGTTGTTGCTGTAGTTGCCCGGGAAGCCTGGAGAGACTATGCGGCCGGTGGTAGCGTTGCGGATCACTCCGCCGCAGGCAGCTGTAAGACCAGGACAGGAGGTAGCCTAGGCCCCTAGCTGAACCCAGGCAGCCTAACATGCCTTCCTCCCTTTCCCAGCTCTGCTTCCTCTGCTTGGAGCAGCGGGGACCTTGCCTCCCTGCCATCTTTGCTCTCATGGTCCTGAAGGTAACCTTTTAGCCCTGTGAACTTGCATCTCCAGGCATCTTGAGCTCCAGAATCCTGCCTTTCACACCCTTGGGGCTCACCAGGGCATCTCTCTTGACTGTGGGTAGATGTGTCACTGCCTGCTTGTGTGCCCAGGTAAGTCACTTTCCCTCTCTGCTGACTTCTCTAGAAGGCCGACTCTTCCCCAGGTGGACTTTATTAAAGCCCTTACTGTGGGCTTCAACCTTCTTGGAGTTAAAGCTGAAAATAGCATTCAAGCCCTTTATGAATCCAACTCTCTCTAGACTCTGCTTCAGTCCCCTCTCCCCGCATACCCTCTCCTTCAGGCACACTTCACTGTGTCCTCACTATCTCATGCTATTTCATGCCTCCACACCTCTGCATATGCTGTTCCAGGAATCCACCCCACTTTCCCAAACTAATATTTCTGAAATCCTTTCATCCTGTCTCCTTGGGAAGCCTTGCTTGTCTCCTCCCTCATCTTGGAGTAGCTTTCTGTCCCTCAGGCCCCTCCACCACTCTGCCTTTACTCCTATTGTAGCATCCTCTGCACTGAGCTGCTTGCTGGCCTCCCCGCTAGATCCTTGAGGGCTGAGAATGCGTCTGTGTTATTCATCTCTGGTTGTGCCTGGCACCCAGGAAGAATTTATAGAATGAAATAAGATTCATCGCTGGATTCAACGGTGGCTCAAGCCTGTAATCCCAGCACTTTGGGAAGCTGAGGCAAGTGGATCACCTGAGGTCAAGAGTTCGAGATCAGACTGGCCAACATGGTGAAACCCCATCTCTACTAAAAATACAAAAAAATTAGCTGGGTGTGGTGGCATACACTTGTAACCCCAGCTACTCTGGAGAGTGAGACAGGAGAATCACTTGAACCCGGGAGGCAGAGGTTGCAGTGAGCGGAGATCGTGCCACTGCACTCCAGCCTGGGTGACAAAGGGAGACTCCATCTAAAAAAAAAAAAAAAAATTCAAAAGCCTAAGCCCATACCCACTAAAAAGAAAAGCCCAAGGTGCCTTTCATACTGCAAATGAAATAATGCGTCTTCCTTTCTCCAACAAGCCCCCTTTCATTGGTGGCAATCCCAGACCTGATCACTCAGGACCAGACCCGGGAGTTCCCTTTCCCTTTCCCCAGTTCCCATCAGTTTCTGGAACTTCCCTCCTCTTCTTTCCCCAACTCACAATGTAAGTTCAAACTGTCTTGCCTGGCTGGCCTCCCAGCCATCTCCTGAGGCATTCTAAGCCCCTCCCTTCTCTCATAAGCTTCAACAGCTCCTCAGCCTGTATCTTGCCCCGACACTCAAGGCCCTCCCATTGCCCTTGCCACATTGTCTCAGACTTCAGCCAAACCTGGCTGTCTTCTGTGTCCCTAAACACCCTCACCTTCCTGCCTCTATGTCCCTGCCCACGTTGTTCCCTCCATCTAAATGTCAAACCTGCAGTGCCACCTCCCCTAGGAAGCCTCCTAAATGTCCAGCTAAGAATGATTGTGCCCTTGCCTCCCAGGTCACTTTATGTCTTTTCATTGGTGCTTTTTACTTCTTGCCCTGGAAGTTGGTGACCTCTCTGCTTTCTCCTTTCCCCCTTTCCTGGAAATGTGGGTTCTTTGAGGGCACAGTCCCTGTTTAATTCAGCTCTGTATACCTGTGGTGCTTTCATCTAGTAGATGCTCAGTAAGTGCAGGTTGGATGAATGCCACTGAGGTGCGTGGCCATTTTCTGGCTTCCTTATGAAGAGCAAATTAAAGTGGCAGACAGCAATAGAGAGCAGGGGGGAGCCCCCACCTCACTTCTCTGCTCGGCACTGAGCCCTTTCGCCTGGGGACACTCACCGATGCAGACGGGCTCCTTTGAATCCCAGAAGGGCTGGGTGGCATTGAGACAGGTGAGACGCCTGGCGCCCTTCAGCTGGTAGCCAGTGGCACAATGGAAGCGGGCACTACCCCCTGGGTGGAGGCTGGTGACAGTCACATCTCCATAAGCTGGACGATGGGGAAAGTGGCAGCTCAGGAGATAGGCTGCAAACAGAGAACGGGCGACACTGTACATGTGCAGGGTGGGGGCGGGAGCTAAGCCATTGGTGGGGGAAGGTCTGCCTCAGTCTGCCTGGAGGTGTCATTTGGGGCCAGAGGAAGCACTAGGGGTTCCAAAACGACTCCAATCTCCTCCCTAGAAGGTGTCAATGATATTTCTGGCAGCCTGGGCTGGTTAGTGGAGCAGACACAGAGCTGGAAATTAGAAGGGTTGGGTTCTGGCTCAAACTTTGTGACACTTTAGGCAGGTTATTTAATCTTTTTGTGTGTGTTTCCTCATTTGTTAAATGAGGTTTAAAATCCCAGCCCACCCACAGGGTTACTGTGAGAATAAATGGGATAGTATTTTATCTAGCTTGGTATCCCTGGTACCCAGCTGATAATATATCTTCAATATATGCTTATTGAATGACTCTAGACATGAAAGCACTCGAAATAGTGAAAAACCTATACTGATGTAAAGTGTTGATACTGTTTTTCCTTTAGGGAATAAATATGAATTGCAGCAGCAAAGACCGAAGTCAGACGGTAAAGGCTTTCCCAGTATTCACTGAGAAATGCTAAAAAGCTTGATGCCAATGGCTGTGGACTTCTTTTAAAACACAATGGCGGCCGGGTCGGTATCTCATGCCTGTAATCTCAGTACTTTGGGAGGCTGAGGCAGGTGAATCACCTGAGGACGGGAGTTCGAGACCAGCCTGACCAACATGGATAAACCCCGTCTCTACTGAAAATGCAAAATTAGCAGGACATGCTGGCACATGCCTGTAATCCCAGCTACTTGGGAGGCTGAGGCAGGAGAATCGCTTGAACCTGGAGGTAGAGGTTGTGGTGAGCCAAGATTGTGCCATTACATTCCAGCCTGGGCAACGAGAGCAAAACTCCATCTCAAAACAAACAAACAGCTGGGAGCGGTGGCTCAAGCCTGTAATCCCAGCACTTTGGGAGGCCGAGGCGGGCGAATCACCTGAGGTCAGGAGTTCGAGACCAGCCTGGCCAACATGAAGAAATCCCATCTGTACTAAAAATACAAAAATTAGCCGGGCATGATGGCAGGCATCTGTAATCCCAGCTACACGGGAGGCTGAGGCAGGAGAATCGCTTGAACCCTGCAGGCAGAGGTTGCAGTGAGCCGTGGTCGTGCCATTGTGCTCCAGCCTGGGGGACAAGGGCGAGACTTCGTCTCAAAAAAACAAACTTACAAACAAAATCCAGAATGGTGGTAGGCTGGGGCAAGGTGGGAGGGTTGCTTAAGGCCAGGAGTTTGAGACCAGCCTGGGCAATATAGTGAGGTATCCCCATCTCTATAAAAATTTTTAAAAAAATAGCCAGGCATGGTGATGTGTACCTGTAGTCTTAGCTACTCAGGAGGCTGAAGTGGGATCGCTTGAGCCTAGGAGTTTAAGGCTGCAGTGAACTATGATTGCACCACTGAGCTCCAGCCTAGGTGACAGAGTGCATCCCTGTTTCAAAAAAACAACATCAAACAAGAAAAAGATGGGGACGACGGCAGGGAGGCAGTGCACTGCCTTCATGGAAGTTGCAGGAAGAACAAGTTGCCCTGGGAAACCTGGTCGCTTTGGAATTGTCATACCAAATTTGACCAAATGGTGGCAGCAAATCCTACAAAACTACCTGGCATATCCAGATCCTGGGGTCAAGCTGGGGTGGTAGCTAAAAGGCTCAACCGCATACAGTGGCTCACTCCTGTAATCCCAGCACTTGGGGAGGCTGAGGCGGACGGATGGCCCGAGGTCAGGAGTTCAAGACCAGCGTGGCCAACATGGCAAAACCCCATCTCTACTAAAAAAAAAAAACAAAAATATTAGTTGGGCACGGTGGCAGATGCCTCGGGAGGCTGAGGCAGGAGAATCGCTTGCACCTGGGAGGCGGAGGTTGCAGTGAGTCGATATCGTGCCACTGTACTCCGGCCTGGGCGACAGAGTGAGACTCCATGTCTCAAAAAATAAATAAAATAAAATAAAATAAAATAAAATAAAATAAAAGTGAAGATCCGGCCAGGGGCAGTGGCTCACGCCTGTAATCCCAACACTTTGGGAGGCTGAGGTGTGTAGATCACAAAGTCAGGAGTTCAAGACCAGCCTGGCCAACATGGTAAAACCCCATCTCTACTGAAAATACAAAAAAAATTGATCTGGGCGTGGTGGCACCCGCCTGTAGTCCCAGTTACTTGGGAGGCTGAGGCAGGAGAATTGCTTGAACCCAGGAGGCAGAGGTTGCAGTGAGTGGAGATTGTGCTACTGCACTCCAGCCTGGGTGACAGAGCAAGACTCTTTCTCAAAAAAAAGTGAAGATCCTGGCTTGCGTCTGAGAGGTGAGAGCAGAGGCCTGGAGGGGTCAAGGAGAGGCAAGAGGCTTGTGCTACAGAGCCTGATAACCCTTGGGGTGGTCAGAAAAGTGAGGATTGTCTAGACTGAAGAACTTGGGTCTTGGGGTAGGGGGCAGCCCCACTGATAGTATCAGGTAAATGGGAGGAGAGGTCCATGCAAGGTCTCTGTTCCTGGGTGCCTTTGTGTGAATAGAAAAATGGGCCCTCTTTCCTCCCCCCATTAAAAAGAAAAAGAAAAAGGGGCTGTCTCTGTTCAGACCAGGGTCCATAAATTTGAGTTTTATGACTTTCACCTGCCCTGTTACTATATCTGTGAAAGTGGGAGGAGAATTCGTCCTCTTCTGTCTCTCACGGGGCTCTGGAAAGAATGGTCAGTAAGTGGCTAGTTGTGCTTGGCAGGCAGTACAGGGCAGTGCTCAGCAGGTGGACTGTGGGTCAGACTGCCTGGGTTTGAATGCAGGCTTCTTCCCTACGTGCTGTGCCACCGCGGACAAGTTACCTAAATTCTCTCTGCCTCAGTTGCCTCATTTATCCACCCATTTTCAGTATTACATCCAAGGTTGTGGAGGTTAAGTGAGAAGACATATGTGCAGTTCCTGAACAAATGCCTAAGACATCAGCCTGCTGTTATTGTTTGTAATCTTGATTAATAATAGCACCTCACATCTGCATGTACCTTCCAGATTCTAAAATGCCTCCACACTCTTCTTTCTTGATGTCTACAATATGCTTGGGAGGAAGGCAGGCAAGGTAGGGGCTATTAGCCCATTTTCAGATGAGGAGAACAGGTTCAGAGAGACCCTGTGCCCTCATCACATAGCAAGGAAGCGCTAGACCAGGAACTTGAAGCTCCTGGGCTCTGGAGCCTTCTTGCTTTCCACCACCACCCCACCTGCATCCCCATTTGAAGTAGAAACTTGGGTTCAGGAGTCAGAGAAATCTGAGAGTAACAGACAAGCCTGCTCTGGGTGGTTGTCCAGGGCAGCCACTCACAGTGACCTGGGGAGAGATCCCAGGCCAGGATGGGATGGGGAAAGGGGTGGGGGGCACCACGCCCAGAGTGGTGGAGGTTAAGAGGTTAACTGACGCCTAGTGGGGTCTAGACCAGGCCAGATTCAGGCCCAGCATTTCCCCCTACATCTTCCCCTTTGAGTTCTTATCACAACTCTAGTAAGGGAGGGCCCTCATTTCACAGATGAGGAAAATGGCCTGGAATAGGGTGAGGGTAGGAGGCTGGGGGCAGACAATGAAGACCCCAGACTCCATAGTAGTTAAAGTACCACTTCCCAGGATGAGCTTCCTCCTGTTGCCATGACAACCGTTCCCGGGGAGCCTGCACCACTGCAATGTGTTGAGTTATTTTCTCACTGGAGTCTGTTTCTGGAGCCAAGTCCAGTGCCAGGAATGCTGGGGATGGAGGAGGGGAATGTCTGTCAGGGCTGTCTGCCTCCCCACCCTGCCTGAGGCTGTAGGAAGGGAGTTGGAACTTGGTCCTGCGATGAGGCCCTTGTGAGGGCTCATCCTTGGGACCTCCAACATCAGCTTGGACAGCTCCAGCACAGGTGTGGGTACTAGGCCCCTCACCCCCTCTTCTGGCACCCTCTTTCTCTAGCCCACAGAGATTGGCGTGTGAGCACATGCTCCTCCTGTTCCCATCTCTGGGATCAGGGCTAATTACAGCCTATAATTAGGGGAATTACACTCATTAAGGCAAGAGCTGATCATTGACAAAAACTGGGCTGACGAGGGAGGGCTTCTGGGAGCTGAGAAGGAGGCAGGACCAGGCCAGCTCTCCCAATCCTTCCTTGGAGGTTGCTCCCCCTTGCTGGGCCTCCAGCTCACTGCCATTCAGCCACCTTTGTCTGGCCCGACAGAGAGGAGGTCCAGAGTTTTGTGCAAAGGAATTTGCAGCAAGAGAGAAGGTTACCATGGCGTGAAATTATGCCTGCTGCCAGGGAGGATTGATGAGCCATTAGGGAGGCTAGCTGGGCCGCCTAGACGTTTCACCCTTGCCTCAGCTGGCCCCTTGCCTCTGCCAAGCCACTCTACAGCCCCATCCACTTCCAGGCTCCCTGCTGCTATGCCAGACTGCTCCCTTAGTTTGGGTGGAGGGCTGAAGGTGGGGTGAGTGCTCCTTAGGTGGGGTTCCAAACAGCCCCAACTCCAGAGTGCTGGCTCTTCTGCCTGGCTGTGGTCCCCTGCAGGGCCACAGAAGTGGTCCATGACAATGCGAGACAATCCTGTGATTGTTCACACCAATTATTTCCCTATTAGTTCTTCCTAGTCTCAACTAGTTAACCCATGCAAAGGATCAAGCTGACTTTGTGCTCGGAGAGGGGGATGGGTAGGAGGGACACAACTGAGAGAGCTTCGAAGTCCTGAGCCCCTTTTCCTCCCTTTCCCATCCTGCCAGTCATGTAATACTGGTTTCCTTAATGGAGCATGTGCTAAGCACTTGACGTGTACCATTTTGCTTAATCCTAACCATGACTTTGTGGGGTAGGTGTTTTGGTTTCATATTACAGCAGAAGGGTCAGAGAGGTCAAATGACCTGTCCAAGGTCAATAGCCAGTGAGGAGATTCAAACACAGATCTGCCCATTGCCTGAGTCTGTGATTTTTTTCATCGCATCATGCTGCTCCCTTATTTCCAGAGGTGTTCTGAGCTGATTGGGGCATGGGCCAGGTCAAGGTGGGTGAGGCAGTTCAGGAAGGGCAGTCTGGCAGCTAAGACCTCCAGATGGTCATTGTCAAATCCCTTTGACCTTCACCCTCTTGCATAGGGGGAGGGCTTCTATTGTTATTGCCTGTTTAAGTGTCTGCCTCCTCCTGAGAAAGAACTCCTTGAGGACAAGGACGTTTTGGTGCATCCTGACATTGCCAGTGTCCAGCACAAGCCTGGCAAAGAGCAGGTGCCTAGGAAAAGTTTGCTGAATGGATGAATGAGGGACAATGGGCACACCTGGAGGCTGCCTGATCCTGAGTCAAGACCAGCTCTCTGCAGGGTGGTGGGTGGAAGAGAGAAGATCCTGGAGGTTTCAGATGTGCGATACTTACCTCCAATTGTCCAGAGCTTCACTGGACACTTGTGCTATGTGTCACTAGCCCCTCCCTGCTTCTTCCCTCTAGGATGTAATTGCACAGAGACCCGTCTCTCCCGCAAGGAGGGCAGTGAGTCTGGGCTGGTTCCGCCTTCAGCTACCCAGGCCTTACCTTGGTAATGGAAATGGAAGGTGCCAGGGCCAGCTGGTGGTGGGAGGCTCTGGAACCTCAGGGCCGCTTGGTGGGTGGGGCTGCGGATGACTTGACCCCGTAGCAAGAAAGACTGGTTGGCCAGGGGCAGTGGGTCAGGCCCCCCCAGGCCCTCCACAGTCACTGTCTCCCCTTCCCGGAGGCTGATATTCTGGACCTGCCGGTGGAGTAGAGAGAGGAAAGCAAAGCAGTCAGGCTTCTTCCTGCTGCCTGGATCCTGCAGGCCCCGGACAGATCAATCCTCAATGCCCCTTGAGCATCGGAGCCCCCAGCCCCTGAGCCGGGCACTTCAGCAGTGCAGGAGGAGCTCATCACAGTGTGAGACAGGACCAAAAGTTCAGAAACATTAAGTAAATTATCCAAGGTCACATAGAGATTCTTAGAAGAACTGGGATTTGTAAACACATCTTTCTGTCTCCACAGATTTTCAGATACACCAGCTGCTTCCTGTCCTTCCCCTCCCTGGGCTCTGTTTTCTCATCTGTAAAGTGGGGATGGGGGAGGTGTGTTGAACCAGATGGAGTCCGATGCCCTGGTCAGCAGTATGAGGCCTTAAGTGTCAGATCCACGTGCCCAGCTTCCCCTGGACATCCGTGTTGGATGCCTCACACCCAGCCTGCCTCATGCTAGGTGACTGTCTTCCCCCAGCCAGCAGTTCACCTGGGAATGATCTTGCTAGCTCCCTGGGTGTCCAAATCAGAAAATGGTATCTTGCCTCCTCCCTCATACCCAATCAGTCATTCAGTCCTGTCAACTGGATCTCAAATCTATTCATTACTCTTCATCCCCACTGCCACTTCCCCAGCTCATCGCCATTACTGCGCACTACATCACTGCAGCAGCCTCCTGGCCAGCCTTCCTGCCTGTAGGGCTTAATCCACTCCTCCCTCTACAGCAGTATTTTCTGAACACAGCCAGTTAACAGTCTTAGATCTGTTGCTGATCATGGTGCTTCCTTGTCTAAGTCCTCCAGTGGCTCCCTATTGAGTCCATGAAGCCCATAATATGTAGTCCAAACTCCTTGCTTAGCCCTCAAGGCCCTGCCCAACTTGGCCCCTGCTGACTGTCAGCCGGGCCTTACACCACGCCCCTCCACATGTCAGTCGTGATTCTCTGTCTCTTTTATCTGAGCCTCTTTCTCCGATCCTTTCCCCTGGCTGTCACAGGCTCCTCTGCTACCATGCTGATCTTCAGGCCCTCAGTCCCTTGAGCATCTTTCTGGGCTCCATGCCTCCATTCAGGCAAACAAGGATTGGACAAGGACAGACTCTGCCCAAAGGGAAATTAGCAGCATGGCTTGATAGAAGGAACACTGGATTGATTGGGAGCCCAGAGATGTGGGACCTCATCCTAACCATGTGATCTTGGACAAAAAAGCTGCTATTTGAACTTCAGTTTCCTCATTTTATAAAACGAACTAGTGGAGTTCTCTGCTACTTAAAACGTGGTTCCTGGACCAGCAGCATCAGCCTCACCCGGGAACTTGTAAGAAATGCAGAACCTTGGCTGGGCGCTGTGGCCCCGCCTGTAATCCCAGCACTTTGGGAGGGCGAGGCGGGCAGCTCACCTGAGGTTGGGATTTCAAGACCAGCCTGACCAACGTGGAGAAACACCATCCCTACTAAAAATATAAAAATTAGCCGGGCGTGGTGGCGCATGCCTGTAATCCCAGCTACTCGAACAGCTGAGGCAGAATTGCTTGAACCTGGGAGGCGGAGGTTGTAGTGAGCTGAGATCACGCCATTGCACTCCAGCCTGGATAACAAAAGCGAAACTCCATTTCCAAAAAAGAAAAAGAAAAAGAAAAAGAAATGCAGAATCTCAGACTCCACCTCAGACCCACTAAAGCGTGCTCTGCATTTTAACAGGATCCTCGGGCAACTCAAAAGCACTGATCTACATGGGCTCAAGTTTTCTACCATGTTGCTCTGAAGCAGTGTCTTCAAGGGTTCACCACCTGGTTAAGTGGCATCAGTGAGTCACCAAATCCTTCCCAATCTTATTTCCCAAATACTCCAATGGGTTCCTCTTCTCTATCCTTTTGTTAATGTCCTGGCCCTAATTACCTCCTGCCCATTATTTTTCACTTGAGAATGGCTTTCTGTCTGTCTCACACTTCCCATCCCCAACTCATCTCCTGCTGATTTCAGATTGCCCAGAGGACACAGTCCAAACTGCCCAGCTCACATTTGGTGCCAGTGTCTCTGCAGCCCTCATTAATGTGCACTGCAGCCACAGACCACCCCTCACTTCCGCACCCTGGGCATCCACATATGGGACTCTGTGGGGGGCAGTGCCTTCCCTTCTTCCTCTCCTGATGAAGCTGGTCATCTTTTCAGATCTCAGGGCCACATCCTCTGCCTCCCAGCCTAGGCCAGGCAGTCCTTCTGTTTCAGACTCTCCCCACTGGCTCCTGCCCATCTTGCTGTTAAAGCCCAGGGTGGCATGTTGGGTCACAATGCCCTCTTCGCTGGCCAGTCTCAACAAAGATGTGTGGAGAGAATAAATGTGTGGGCTGCTGGAGGAACATTCCCCATCAGATACCTGTGAGCTGAGAAGCATAGAGGATGCTGAGCCCAGCCAGGTCCAAGGAGATGGCTGCTGCGAGGCTCAGGGCCCCTCAGACTGGGTGCTGAGAAGAGATGTGCCCTGGGGACTTCAGAAGGGGCAGCTGGGCAGGGAGAGGTCCCTACCCCTGCCTGAGAGGAAAGACCTGGTGGGTCTTTGGGCTGAAGAGAAGGCTCAAGGCAGGGTGCTGGAGGCCGAGGCATCTCCTCTCTGTGAGAAACTCCCCACCCAGGCACGTTTGGGCGGAGGCTGCCTGACCATCTGCTGGGGACATTCCTCAGGGAATTCCTGCAGCAGGCGGAGGCTGGATGAGGTCCCTTCAAACTTGGAGATTCTGTGATTCTAGAGTTGGGAAAACAAGACTCACACACGTGGAATCTGTAATTATCGAGAGATGCCAGGCAGCATATAATTCCGCCTTAAGTGGCACCGAATGCAGGCAGCAGGAATCCTCGGGGGGAAGAGCGAAGGGCTTAGAGGCTCAGGGAAAGCGCCTGAAGCAGGTGGGTCTCAGAGCGCCTTGAAGAGAGGAGCACGGGGAGAAGGAGGAAGGGAGGATGCTCACTACAGGGAAATTACCACGAAAGCAAAGGCAGAGAAGTATTACTAGAAATTAATTTGGATTTTCTTCCTAGTTCCCCGTATACCTCTGGCTTGACCTCTAGCTTCTTGCTCCTCATCTTGCTGCTTTGGGGGACCAGAGAGAAGCTGTAGTGACAGAGTAACAACAATTGCCATCATAGAGTGTGTCAAACCTTGTAGTAGGTGCTTTTCGTCCTCACCACAGTTCTATAAGATAGGTGGTAAAATACCCACAAGTAAACAGAAGCACAGAGAGGCTAAGGAACTTGCAAAAGATCACATAGGGGTTAAGCAGTCTTGCCTTGCTGAGACAAGGCAGCTCTCTATCCTCCCAACTTCATGGGGGCATCTTCTGTAGAAATAGACATCTAGACATCTTTTTTTTTTTTTTTTGAGATGGAGGCTCGCTCTGTCGCCCAGGCTGGAGTGCAGTGGCCGGATCTCAGCTCACTGCAAGCTCCACCTCCTGGGTTTACGCCATTCTCCTGCCTCAGCCTCCTGAGTAGCTGGGACTACAGGCGCCCGCCACCTCGCCCGGCTAGTTTTTTGTATTCTTTAGTAGAGACGGGCTTTCACCGTGTTAGCCAGGATGGTCTCGATCTGCTGACCTCGTGATCCGCCCGTCTCGGCCTCCCAAAGTGCTGGGATTACAGGCTTGAGCCACTGCGCCCGGCCTGACATCTAGACATCTTTATTCCCAAGCTCCAGCCCCGCCAGGTTTAGCAAGGAGATGGGTCTTGGCTTGGCCTGGCTTTTTTAAGATGTTGGGATTTGAGTTCCCACCAGCCACCCTTGCTCCTAGCAGTCTGTAAAGCTGGGAAGACTGAGACTGAGACCTCTGGCCCCTTCTGGTCTGGGGGAGGCATGGCCCTTTCAAGCTGGCCTGGCTCCCAGCCCAGCTTGGTGGTGAGGGTTGGGATGAGAGTGTGGAATGAAGTGGCTCCTATCCAGAAGGCTCCCTGTTCTCAGTCAGAGGCTGTCTGTGCAGCTCTGGTCCCCTGGGTTTCAAGCACCCTCTTGCGGGTCTGCTGCAGTGGCTGGAATGTAATTTGTCACTTGTTTGAGGGCCAGGCTGACAGGGGCCAGACAGGGCTGGGTGTCAGACAGGAGGGGTGATGAAGTCTTGATGCAATTTGCAGGCATCCGTAGAGCTTGGGAGACAGATTGAAATGTCAGCTGTGTTCATGAGGGCTGTCTTCCATATCCATAGCCAGTGATAGGAGGGGACCTGGGGGCCAGGCAGGGGGAAGACAGAAGCAGGGGGAGCTGAGGACAATTCCTACAGGACCCTGGGCTGTCTAACACTGCCCTGCTTCCAGCAGACCATGGGGTCAGCTCAAGGAAGAAATATAGCCACTTTGAGAGGCTGGCCCTTTCCAGGATGGGAGGTGGGAAGGATTCAGGTTGTCTTCTGCCAAACCCTAGATCAACAGCCTCATCTGGCCTGTCTGTCCCCATAGAAGCTGTCAGTCAGGCCTCCAGCACGTGCCCTAATGGCGTAACCCACAGGTGAGATGGCGCTACGGTTTTTGTACACATTTGCACCAGTACAACCCAGCATAGGCAGATGAGCTCTAAGATGACTCTTGTGTGCGATCCCCACCCCCAGATGCTGGCTACAGGTCTCCTAGTCTCTCTTGGTTACCATCACCTGTGTGTACTTGGACACAGACCCACTTACAAGCACACAGCCCCTCAAACGTGTCCTAGCATGTGCAGGCCCTCACACACCTGTGCTCCCTCACAGCAACCATAGGATGATCACAATTTTCCCATAAGAACCTTCGCAGTTTTCACATCCATTATGTCTTCAGCTCTCACAAAGCCTTAATAAGGATGACAGGGCAGGCTGTTTTCCTGCACTTTATAGATAAGGGAACCTTGAAATCAGAGAATTTGAGAGATCCTCTTTGGTCACACCGCGAGTCCAAGACAAAGCCAGGACTCTAGGCCAGGACTCCTGATTCCTGGTCCAGTGCCCTGTCTTGTGTGCTTGGCAATCCCAGGCCCTCCCCAGAACTGGGAGAATTCCAAGTGGGTGTCCTCCAGAATCAGGCAGGGCTGACTTGGAAAGGGCATCTGGGGCAGATCCTGACAGGTGCCCGTCTCCAGCTGGGCCTCCCACTTTGAATTTGCCTTGTGCCACAGACAGGCCTATCTCCTGGGCCAAGGGAAGAACAGGGGCTTTTGAGTCTTGGATTGAATCCTGGCTCCATCACTGACCAGTTGAGGGGCCTTAGGCAAGTCATATGACCTCTCCGAGCCCCAGTTTTGCCTGTGAAATGGGGATAGTTTACCTACTTCATGGGTTTGTAAGGATTTGGTTAGATCCTGCCAGGAAGGGTATTAGCACAGAGGGGCACAGTGGTAGTAGTCATCTTCCCATTTAATGGGGAGATGTGGGCCACACCCTGGTAAAACCTTGGCATTTGCAGCAGAAATGATAGCTGGCTATGAACTTACTTTACCCTCAGGTCTGCCAGGGCTCTGCCGGGGAGGCACTGTACCTTGGAGCCACCCTTTCCCTGGCCCAGGCTCTGCAGCTGCCAGGAAGCAAGCAGCAGAGCCAAGAACCTGAGGTGCCCCTGCTCAGTCAGGCCTATGAGGGAGCTTGCTGACCCCAGAGAAGGAGCTACACTCAAAGGAACTGGCTAGGAGGAGCCAGGTGCATCATCTGATTCAATCTCCTTTTGTAGAGAGGTAAACTGAGGCCCAGAGAAGGCCAGGGATTTAGCTCACAGAGAGGTGGGCCGCAGAGCCAACACTGAAACCCCAGTCTTACAAGACAGAGTCTGTGCCCTTCTGAATTGGCATTTATCCAGAAAACCTTATGGCGTAATGTCTGTTTTAGGGATGAGGAGAGCGGCCAAAATCCATGGGGCTAGACCTGCCTGCACCCTGTCATCCCTCTTGGATGAGCCTGCCTAGAGCCAGGAAATATAAAGTTGCCCAGAAATTTCACCCAACTGACCCCCTACCCGATGCCCACATCAGGCCTGGTCCTGACCTGGCTTAGAAGGGCAGAGTATTCTGCTATCAAACTATCAGTTGGCCTGGCATGGGTGAGCTGTGTGCCAACAGAGCCACCTGGGGCACGAGGGCAGGGACTGTGGGCAGCTGTGCCCAGGCTCCAGATGGTACAGAGAGCAGCCAAGCCAAGATGGAGGCTGGCAGTGGGAAGGCTCTTGGAATGCCAAGTGCAGACAGAGGCAGGCGCCAGGCCCGGAAAGGCCTGGAGCCCTCAGGGGGACACTGACTGCCTGGGGAGGGGCTGGGACCCACATGGGCCATGAGGCTCATGCCCACCCATCCTGAAGGAGCTTCTCTGGACCTCTCAAGAAAGAGCCTAGCCCAGTGCCTGATCCCCAGATGAAGCAGGCAAGCCTCCTTGGATCACAGAGGGCCTGACCTGGCCTCCTCCCTATGGACAGACCTTCGGCCTTAGAGGGCATCAATAACTGCAGCACCATCAGAGGAGGTAGGAGGCAGGAGATGAAGCAGGTTATGAGAGGCTGTGGTCCAAGCCATAGAGAGTAGGGCTTTTAGGGATTCTGGTACCCCGAGGCTGGTCCTCCAAAAAAAAAGGGAATTGAGAAGGTCTTGCTCAAGGCCCCAGACTTTAGGCAAGGGCTGTGATCTCATGCTAGGGGCCCAGTATGGTGTCTGGCGGCTTTGCTCAGGGGTGTGATTTGTGGGTCCCCAAGACAGTCCTCTCCTCCATGGCTCCTGTCACTCTCCTTGCCCAGACTTTGTCCCATCTACCTGCCCTCAGTGATCCCAGTGAATTCATAGCGTGGCGGGTAGGGAATTCTCCATGATGGAGGGAAGCCACAGGCAGTCCCTTCTCCCCAAGCCTGAGAAGCCATGGGGAGCTCTGTAGGCCTTCCAGCTGCCCACCCATCCCGCCCCCAGTGTCCAGCATGGCCTGACCCAACTGTCAGCCTGGGCAGAAGGACGCTGTTCTTGGGCTGAGCCTCTGGCAGGAGTGTGATCCGGAAGCCCTTACACTTACCCTCTGCCCCTACACAACAAAGCCACCTTTCCAAAACAGCCAGGGCAGCCTTCAAGGGCCAGGCCTGCTGCACCTGCTGCTGCCCAGGCCAGATTTGGCTGCTGGCTTCTCATCCTACAGGTCTCAGGCCAGGTGTCATCACCTCCAGGAAGTCTTCTCTGACCCCCAGGCTGGTGGAGTGTGCCCGTCCTGTGCTTCCCATCCCCATTCCCGCCAGCACTGGGCATTCCATGGTCATTGTTCTTTCTTCCCTACTAATCGTGAAGGTCTGTGTCCCCAGTGCCCAGCGCAGAGCGTGGCATGGAGCAAATTCTCAATGTATACTTGTAGAACAAATCCACTCAACAAAACTCATTAGTTAGTGATTAACTGACCGACTTTTGGCAAATCCCTTTTCTTGCCTGGGCCTCAGTTTTTCCAACTCTCCAGTGGGTATTGGTGTGTAGTGTAGAAATTCTTCAGGTCCCAAGTGGCCTGGGTAGGGGTAGAGGTTGCCAGAACTAGCCCTGGAAGAAGAACCTTAAATCCTGCTTAGTTCTGGCTGATTCTGTCTCTTGCTCCTTCCCCAAATTGGGTGCTGACCCAGCTCTGGCCACCCTGTGCCCGCCTGCCCTCCATGGCTTCAGACTATCTCAGGCCATCTGGGCCGACAGTGTCCCCAAGGACCTTGCCTCCATGGTACCGAGGTGGAGGGTGGGGCCAGCATCTGCCACATTTCCTGACAACAATCCAGGGCTGTGGCAGGTCTTCATCTCAAGGTTGCCTGGTAACGGCTTTTGCATTCTGATAAAAGAAAAAAAATGTGGCAGCACCAGACAACAGACACAGGGTTTGTGTGAGGGGGTGGGCATCCATCGTGGGGCTTGTGCCTGGGCCAGAGGGGGGGGCAGGCAGAGCCAGCATCTTGCCCCATTGTGGTGAGTACCAGGGCTGGGTTCAGCCTTGTCCAGTGGGCTTCAGTAGGGGTGGTAGTCCTTGAGGGGCAGATAGAGCCTCCCAGGCCTTCAGGGTGGCACTCAGCCTGGCACCTGCCCCCTCCACCCCCTTTCCCACACCTGCAGCTGGTGCCTTCCACCCAGTGAGCCACAGCCGGTGCCACCTCTCATTAGGTGATGATTTTACATTAATTACCTTAATTAAGCAGTGCTGAGTGCTAATGGCTTGAGAGGGGGGGTGGCTGTTCCTAATTACCCTCCCAGTCAGCCCAGAGTGAGGGGCACAGGGCTTGGCAGAGTAGGAGGAAACGGTTGTAGGAAGAAGGGGAGGGGCCCAACAGGGGTAGGAGAGGGTCCCCCTGACAGGGTCTGATTCAGAGACCTGGACCTGACATCCCGAGAGGGGAGGACTGGAGGCACTGCCCCAGGACAAGTCTAGACGGCTCCAGGCCCCAATCCAGGGACATGCAGGAATTGGAATGAGTGGGAAGCAGAACAGAAGGCAGGGAGCAGGGAGCAGGACACACTTCTCAGCGCTCTGCCAGATTCCCTCGACCGGGCTAAATGCCTTTCTTGCCCACCCCTGGTCAGTCTCCAAGATTCAAGTCAAATGTCACCACATCCCTTCCTTCCTCCATTCCTTTGTCCAGTCATTCAGTCAGTGCATGGAGTGCCCATTGTGGGCTCTTCACTACAAGGCACCCCTCAAGGAGCTCACAGTAGCTGGGGAGGTGGATGGCTGTAAATAGATGGATGGAAGGCAGACTGCTAAGAACTAAGATGGGGGATGCCCCAGGCTTTGGGGATCTGAGGGAATTCCCAGAGAGGGTGATGCCAGGGTCGAGTCCTAAGGGAGGGCATCGTGGGATGACTCTTCCAGGCAGAGGGACCAGCATGTGCAGTTGGGACTTGGGAAAGAAGGTTTGGCCCATTCAGTTAGCTGCAAGCTATTTAGTGCAAAGTAGGGGTAAAGAACAAGGGAAGGAGTGGCTAGGGGTGGACCCAGAGATTTAGGCATCCTTAGAGAGGTGTAGGGGCAGGATTGATTTGAGAAAAATGACTGCAGTGGAGGTGGAGATGGGTAGAGTAGGGAGCAAGTGTGGGCGGGGGGACCAGTGAGGCAGCTACTGCATCATCAAGGGAGGGATGGTGAGGACTAAACCACGTGTGGTTGCAGGGACGGAGGGAGAGAAGCAGACGGATTTAGAGGGGAGTGTCATGGTGACAGAATTTTGGGATGAACTGATGGGACTGGGGGAAGAGGGACAGGGAAGGGCCAAGGTGACCCCATGTTGCACATCCAGGGACACCATCCGCATTGCGCTGTGGTGGTTCTGCTCCAGGTTTCTGACCTGGACAGGAGTGGCTCTGGGGGAACAAAAGGAAGATTTGGGTTTGTGGAGGTTGAGAAGCCTGTGGGACATCTGTGAGGACCTGCAGCCTCAGGCCTTGGGATTAAGAGAAAGTCTTAATTCTAATAGAGGGATGAGATAGCCCAGGGAGGCTGGGGACAGGAGGCTGGGCTATAGATCTGACTTTCTTATCACCTGATCACCTCTCTAATGGTGTGGTCAGGTCTGTCTTCCCCCACCTCTGCATCCCAGAAGCCAGCACAGGACCTGACCCAGAGGAACTGCTCAGAGAGCATTTGCTAAATGAATGAATGAATGAGGCTCCATGACTCTCTCAGGCCCAATGAGGCAGCCCTGTGTTCTCTGCTTAGCCCATAGATTCAGATGTAGGGTTTATACTCGCCCAATCCCCTGCCCATCCAAGGCTAGAGCCCCCTCCCACAGCCCCTCTAGGCCTAGGCCATTGCCAAGCACACGGGACAGAATCCAACCATGTTTTAGGCCCATCTCCCAGCCCTGGCCTTAGGCGACCCCCGACAATTGATGCTCCTAAGCATCCCCACATCCTCTCATAGCATGTGCCTCTCTGAAGAAAGAGAATACAACAGGCCCAGCTTTGCCCTTGCCAGATCCAGATCACTCACCTTGATTTCCACACCATAGCCAGGGTAGACAGAGATGTAGAAGAAGCAGTCCAGGCCAACATCAGGGGGTGAGCTGAGGTCTGTAGGGGAGTCCAGAGAGCCCTCTGGGCCTGAGAAATTCCAGCTACAGGGGCCTGGGAGGCAGGAGGAGACACAAAGCTAGTGCCATCTCTGGTGAAGTGGTCCAACTAAGGTTGAATCGTGTGTGTGTGTGTGTGTGTGTGTGTGTGTGTGAAGTGAACACCACCTCTTGTGGTGTCTAGTCTCCTGTTGAAGGAAGGGGAACACCTTTTATTGGGCACCTACCACGTGCAATCTTATCTCAGTTCTCACAGTGACTCAGTGAGGTTTGTTTTTGTTTTCTTTTTTTTTTTTTTTTTGAGATGGAGTTTCATTCTTGTTGCCCAGACTGGAGTGTAATGGCATGATCTCAGCTCACTGCAACCTTTGCCTCCTGGGTTCAAGCTATTCTTCTGCTCAGGTTCCCGAGTAGCTAGGATTACAGGCATATGCCACCAGGCCTGGCTAATTTTTTTTTTTTTTTTTTTTTTTTTTTTTTTTTTTTTTTTTTTTTTTTGAGACAGAGTCTCGCTCTGTCGCCCAGGCTGGAGTGCAGTGACGCAATCTCGGCTCACTGCAAGCTCCGCCTTCTGGGTTCACACCATTCTCCTGCCTCAGCCTCCCGAGAGCTGGGACTACAGGCGCCTGCCACCACACCCTGCTAATTTTTTGTATTTTTTAGTAAAGACAGGGTTTCACCGTGTTAGCCAGGATGGTCTCGATCTCCTGACTTCATGATCCACCCACCTCAGCCTCCTGAAGCGCTGGGATTACAGGCGTGAGCCACTGTGCCTGGCCGAGGTTTGTTTTCTTATTGCCATTTTACAGATGAGGCTCAGAGATGAGATGTTAAATAGAATTCCTAGGGTCATGTTATAGGTGGAAGAATCAAGATTTTTTCTTTTTTGAGACAGAGTCTTGCACTGTTGCCCAGGCTGGAATGCAATGGTGCAATCTCGGCTCACTGAAACCTCTGCCTCCCAGGTTTGAGTGATTCTCCTGCCTCAGTCTCCCGAGTAGCTGGGATTACAGGTGCTTGCCACCGTGCCCGGCTAATTTTTGTATTTTTAGTAAAGATGGGATTTTGCCATGTTGGCCAGGATGGTCTTGAACTCCAGACCTCAGATGATTCACTGACCTTAGCCCCCCAAAGTGCTGGGATTACAAGCATGAGCCACTGCACCTGGCCAAAGAAACAGGATTTGAGCTCAGGACTATCTGGGTCCAAACCACATGCCTCCTGTAGGCTGGCCCTTGGTGCCAAAGGACAGGGTAGGCTGGCACAGTGTCAGAGACAGGCTTTTAGGGGCCCTGCAGCCTCCCTCATCCCCATTTCCACATCTGCAAGCCAGCAGGGAGCTGACCTGGTGTCTGGACTGTGGTGATGGTGGTGGTGATGATGGTGGTGGTGGTGGTGGTGGTCTCCTCATCGTCTCCTGAAGCTGTGGAGGAGGCGATGGTCCCCTGGATTCCAATCCCTGCGCCCTGGGACACAACCTCTGGAACCCATGGCCTTCCCATGTCTCCAGGACCCTCTTGGGTTGGTGTCCAGGCTCTGCTAGGGGGTGTAGTGCTGGGTCTCTCCCCTGGGCCTAGGGTGGGCACCGCCATGCTGGGCCCTGGAGGTAGGGGAGCTGTGATTCGAAGCACAGGGGGCTCTGACTCCAGACTCCAGGGCCCCTCCTTGGACTGGGGCTGGGTGGGTACCGCAGCCGTGGCTGGAGTGGGGCTGGTAAAGACAGGGCGGCTGTCCTGGTTGGCTAGGCGGGGAAGGGGACTTGGGGTGAAGGGTGTAGGTGGGTCAGGCTGGAAAGGCAGCGCTGGTCTCAGCTCCTCATCTCCCTTCTCCAGCCCCTCTTGTAGGAATTCCTCAAGCAGCGGGTGGTGGTTGAGCAGCTTCAAGGTGGGGGCTGTGGTGACAAAGTGGACGCCTCGTTCTGGCTGCTCAGGTGTGGGGGCTGCTGTCAGCTCGCCATCTGTCTCCTCGATGCCTGGGGCTTGTCCTTTCCCCATGGTTGGGGCCTCTGAAGAGAGTCCTGGAATAATAAGGGATGGTCAGAGGTTCTCCCCCTGCTCCAGAGAGCAGCATCACGCCCAGCTCAAGTAGTTGTGGGGGGGCAGCTCTCTTTGGACAGAGAGCCCTGAGGAGCGTGCTCACTGCTGAGAATCACGGAACTACAGAACTGATGAGCTGGAAGTGAGGCGCTATTACATACTTCAAGGGTGGCACGTGAGACACTCTTTCTCCAGCACCAGAGGCAGACATTTCTAGCCCATCTATGTACCATTTCCTACTGTTCTCAGGTTCAGCCTCAAAATCCTCCTCAACACAGCACTCCACCAGGTCACACCTGACACCTCAGACTGACGTGACAAATATTTGCCATCCCTAATGAAAAGTAGAGACCTTATTTTACTAATGAGGAAATAGGCCAAAGAGAGGAAGTGACTTGCTCAAAGTCACACGACCAGTTGAATTGAGATGAAAACCTTAAGCGAGCGTAAGTGTGTCTCCCACCACAGTGTCTTTCCTGCCTGAGATGATAGGGCATTCAAGTTCATTTCCCATTCTCAGTGAACCTGCTAGTCATTAGCCTCAGGAAATGCGTCACATATTTGGGATTTTATTTTAGATTTCCTCATGGTTGCATGACTTCTTTTTTTATTTGTTCGTTTTGAGATAGGGTCTTGCTCTGTGGCCCGGGCTGCAATGCAGTGGCGCAATCATGGCTCCACTGCAGCCTCAACCTCCCATGTTCAAGCGATCCTCCCACTTCAGCCACACTCCCCACACTCCCACTTCTAGTAGCTGGGACTACAGGTGCTTGCCACCATGCCTGGCTAATTTTTAGAATTTTTGTAGAGATGGGGATCTCACTATGTTGTCTGGGCTGGTCTCAAACTCCTAGGCTCAAGCAATCCTCCCACCTCAGCCTCCTAGGGATTACAGGCATAAGCCACTGCACCCGGCCATGGGTGCATGACTTCTTTGTTAGGGGCCCAGTAGTTTCTCTCAGTTCTCAGGAAATCATTTCTTTTGTACTCTTTTCTGTTTTTATGGTCCATAAAGCATAGTTCATAAGCTAATGGAATATGAGTAGAGTGGGAAGAGCCAAGTTCTGGAGCTAGGCAGACATAACTTCAAATCCCAGATCCACTACTCTAGGGCTGTGTGCCCTCAGGCAAATCACCCAAACTCTCTGAACCTTAGTTTTCGCATCTGTAAAATTGGATTTCCTTTTTAGGATTGACTGAGATAATATTACATCCCTTCTCTATTTGATATGTCCCCCTGAGTTCCCTTAATCTTTCTGGTGACAATAGTCAGGTTCCATCTAGGGCAGGGTCAAAAACAGGTGTAGAATGGAAATCTAGCATGCTACGCACCCACCCCCTAATCCATGGCAGGCATTGCTGATCAATTTTGGTTATTTCTTGCTAAGGCCCATGTGGGAGCAACTTCCTTCTCACAATGTTATCCAGGCAGCCACTACCAATCAATGTGATTGGCTCTGGGGGATGAAACTTATTTGCTATCTCTGGTCCGAGGTACAGATTGCTCTGCTATTGATTATGTTGACTTATCCAACCACATAGCTGGAGAGATGATGCGTATTCTGCTTGTGGCCCACTCGGATCCCCAGATCCTTAACTGCCAAGAAAGGTCAATGAATGCTGGCTCCAGATTCAGCTCATACAGAATTTTGCCAGCTCTGAGAAGCCTGGGAGGATATTTCTGATCCTTACAGCTCTCAAAATGGCTGCATGAGGACTTGAAGGGAAACACAGCCGGGGTGAGATCACAGAGTTTGCAAGGAGAAGGTCGCTTCCTCCGCACGTCTGATGGTGGGGCTGTCATTCCACAGGCTCACACCCACTCCATGGATTGGCAGGCGTGAGGAAGCAGCAGATGGCCTACGTTCTGTTCAGGAGACCATAGCAGCTCTGATGTGTCAGACAAATGGGAGGAGGGAGGAAATTGGGTGGGGGAGGTGGGTACAGGTTGGAGGGCTCTCCATTCTTCTGGGGCAGAGGAGCTTGGGCACCCCCAGCCCTGAGAAACCAGGACCAACTGCTATTTCCTGAGATGCCCACTAAAGCAGCCCATCTGTGTCTTGGCATTGTATGCCAGCCACTGACAACGCTGTCCAATCTAGATGTCCAGCCAGGCCCATACCCCCCAGAGCAGATGGTCCACCAGTGCCTGTCTTTCATCTGAATCAGTTATGGAAGGTCCAGGCAGTGCCTGTGACATGCCAGAACAAGGCTCCTCTTTCTGCCCACCCCCCAGATGTCACACAGGCTTTGCCAGGTAAGCTGAGACTGATTCTAGCATGGCACAAGGAAGGGGTGCTTTTCTAATCACATAGATTGGAGCCCCCTAGAGCCAGGCATTGTTTATGTGGCCCCTTTCCACAGTACCCAATAAGAGATGGGGCCCTTGGCTCTCAAAGTAGGTAGCTGTGGGACTCTTCCCTGGGAGAAGGAGTGCACAGAGATCCTCTAATTCAGGAAGTGACCAAGGCAGGCACAGCTCATCCTGCTGGCTGCCAGGTGGGTGCTGAGCAATGGAGCAGCACTAATGGGCACCTCCCGTCGTTGTCGATTGCACTGGTTGTGCTATCTGGGATCGAGATAGCATATCAAACAAGCAAATTGATTCCAAAATCAGCTGCCATTTGGTCCCAGCGGGTGCCACCCGCTGTCAGAGATGGTAAGATAACCTCTGGGAGACAACCATTTCTGGGGAGAGGGCATCTCCAGACCCCCTGGTTGACTCTGTTGGAGGCCTGAGGTCCTGTGACCTGTCTCCTAGTTTCCCAGGATTGTGGCCAGGGGATAGGGGCTTCTCTCTGCCTGGGCTGACTGAATTCAGGGGTGCAGGGACTGACAAAGAGAGAGTATGATACAGGGGACAGCAGAAGAAGGTGTCAGGGGCTCCGATGCCCAGTCTCATCAGGCACTACTGTGTCAGGCCCTTCCCAGACTTTGTATCATTTAATAGATGCTGCGCCTCTGGGAGATGGGAATTTTATTTCCACTTTACAAAGACCTGAAGCCTAGAGAGGTGAGACAAAGACTCACCTGAAGTCTCGCAGTGATGCAGCTGGGATTTAAACCGACGTCGATCTGGCTTCAAAGCCCTAGGTCTTTCCACGCACCCACCTGCGTCATGGGAGGGAGAGACTGGAGCTACACAGCAGAGAACACTCCAGCCAGTTGAAGAAACTAAGTCCAGGGAGAGGTAAGGACTTGTCAAAGATCTCACACCATTTAGAAGTCTGGGGCCAGAACGTCTGGCATTGAGACTTGGGTTGGGCCCTGGTTGAGCAGGCCCTCCGGAAGCCTTCTGGCTGGGACCCAGGGAAGTCCCCACCCCATGCCTGAAGCACATCTGAGCCACGAACCCAAACTGGAGACCCAACAACACTGCTGTGCCAGGGCACAGAGCCACACAGACCTGGGTTCAAGTGTCAGTTCTGCCACTTAAAAGTCATGTGAGCCTGGCAAGTTGCCTCTCAGAGCCTTCACCTCCTCAGCTATAAAATGGGTACTTTGCAAGGGTTTTGTGGGAATCTGCATGCCCTGAATAGCAGAGTTCTGAAGGCTGAGGGAGAAGGCCACAGTCAGAGGTTGGGCAGCCCCTGTCAAGGGAACACTGAGGCAGGCTTCTAGGGTAGGAAGCGGCTGGCCCCTGGCAGGTAGGGGTCCCTCCTCTCTGGGGGACTACCCATGTTCCATGTTGAGTGGCAGCATGTGTGACCCTGAGGATGTCAAAGACCTCATCCATAAAACAAAGATAATACTGCACCATGCAAAGGGCGGCCACCTTCAAGGCCCTGCATGTCCGTGGGTGGCAGCAAGATTGTCCCCGGTGATCCCCACTTGCCAGGCCCACCTGGTGTGAGAACACAGGATGCACTCCCTGTTGCTCGGTCCTCCCCTCCCGCAGGGCCTGGGGCTGTATTCTCCAAGTGGGCTGGGTCCGGGAAACACCCCTCCCCTCCCCGCACGCCATCCCGGGTGGAGACAGCCCAGGAACTTCCCGGGGCCTGCAGCCCCCAGCCCTGGCATGGCCCCGCCGCCGCCTGGGCCCTCCCCCCGCATTAGCTCTTAAGCTATGCAAATAGACATCGGAGGGAGCCCTGTTTAAAGTATTTAGACGAAATGAAAAAAGGCTTTCATCGGCACTAATGAGCCATTCAGGATGCCTCCCCGGTGGATTCTCTCCCGCTCCCGCCTCCCTGCCCGCACCGCCCCCCTACGGCCCCTCTTGGGATTGGAGGCCCCTTCCCCCCAACCCCAGCCTGAGACTCCCTGAGAGGACCGCTTACCCCGCCCCAATTCCCAGGGCCCAGCTGTGTGAGGGTGGAGCGGAGGCCCCATGCGCTCCAGATCTGGATCCGGATGGGGAGGTGGGGCCCAGCCTGTGTTTAGGGGAAGCCTTAAGGACTGGGGTCTCTTCTAGCGTCCAGCTAGGTAGATGTTATGGCCTCTGTCTTATAGATGGGGAAACCGAGGCTCAGTGAGGCCCAGAAGCTTGCCCAGGTTCACAGTGATGGTGTGCGGTGGAGCTGGAGTCATTACACAGTGCCCCAGCCTGGAGGAACCACCGTACCAGGCAGTGGTGCCACCTCAGGGCCAGCTGGCCTGCCCCTTCAGCGCTGCTGTTTCTGCAGATCTTTCTGTACCAGTCAGCCAGAAAACCTTGGGTTCCAATCCCAAATCGATGCAACACTAGCTGTGTGACCCGGGCGGGGGCTGCCCACTCGAGCCTCTGTCTGCTCATCTGTAGAGTGAAGACATACTGGGTTTGGGGAGGGCTCGTCTGTGGACAGACATATACTGTCACCCACTGTAGCCTCTGGAAGGGCAGGCGGCGCTGCCTGTCACTCTGGCAGCCCCTGAAGAGGTGCCATGTATTCCCCAAGCCTCTGGCCCCTCCGAGGTGGACAGGCACAGGAGCCAAAGTTCTGGGACAAGTTCAGGCCTGATCCCCGCCTTGTGGCAGCACCAACTGTCAGCTTCGGGGGAGGGCATGACAGCGTGTGGGTGCAAGGGGGAGCCTGAGGGACAGGGCGGGCAGGGGGCCCACTCCTCTGGGTTCCAGAGGTTAAGCTGGCCCGGCACGGGGAGAATGAGAATTTAATGGGATTCATTTATTATCCCATAAAAGTTAATGAGTTTATTCTGGAGGTTCCCTGGCCCCTTTCAAGTTTTAATAGGGGATTAGTGAGGGCCTGGTCCCTGCAGATCCCTATTATCCGAGAACCTGACGGAGCTGAGAGTGTTTGGGCCCCCCAGAGCCAGAGTCCATCCTTACAGTACAGTTCTACGGGCCCAGCCCTGCCCTCTGTTCTGTGAGGCCCCAGCTAGAGGCTGGCAGGGCTATATAGGGCTGCTGGGATCTGCGGCCTATTCTAGAGGCTTCCAATTCCATGTGCTGCTGAAATAATTACCCCCACAGTGTCCAGCACCTGAGGCAGGTGTGCTGCTGTCTATCTGCCTATATTGACAGGGAAAGCAATATAACCCCCACGAGACAGATGAGGAAACTAAGGCCCTGAGCAGGGGTGTGGCTCCTCCAAGGTCACCCAGAAGCTATGGCCGAGCCAGAATGGACACATTCTGTCTCCTGTGGTCTGTAGCCAGGAAACTGGGGCTGGCAAGAGCTGCCATTCACTTACTCTGTGCCCACTGTGTGCTGACCATGCACTCAGGGCCCTCATACCTAATTTCTCTTTCTCCCCTTGCTCCAGGAGGTTTCAGACATTATTCCAAGAGATGAAGACACTGGGGCCCGGAATGGTTATGTAACTTGTCCAAGGTCACGCAGCTAATGATGGCAGAGCCTGGGACTGGAACCCAAAGCTGGACAGCTCCATAGCTCAGCTGTCTACTGCTCTTGCTGGCTTTCAGCTGTAGCACCTGGGGCCTCCTATCTCCCCACCAAGCTGGACACCACTATCCTAGGGTACTCATGCCAGGAGCCCTGCAGCTTGGATGATGGGGAAGGGTGTTTTGGTCGTGTCCTGGAGGGGCAGTTGTTGGGTTGGACACAGATACACTCAAAAGGACCTTCTCATTTCCAGAACAGGTGCCTTCCCCGTTTTGGCTCCATTTGCTCACGCGATTCTGTCTCCTTGCCATGGCTTCTCTACTCCTTTGCCTCTGCAAATCCTCCCCATCCTTCACAGGTCAGTTCCTATCCTTCTCTGGAGAGCCATCCTTGCCTGGCCCTTCTCTTGACCTCCTGGGGGCACTTCCTGGTGGGCTCCTAACACATGAACAGCTTGTGTCCCCTGGGCAAGGATCCAGCAGTGGGTATCTCTCTTCCTGTTTCTCTCCCTGGTGCTAGGCATAGTGAAAGCTGGGCTCAGGGCACACTGTTTCCAAGCCCTGATTCTGCCTCCCTGCACACTCAGAAGGCACCCTGCTCCCCAAAGTGCCTAGCCCTTGGCCAGCAGGGTGGGCAGGAGCAGGTCCTGCAGGGAGAAGATGGGCAGCCAGCCCTTGGCAGTGCCCTATCACAGCCCCAACTGGCAGTTGATGGGGAGTGTCTGCTGGCACAAGCTGGTGGGTCCCCATTGCCCCAGACTACCCTCTCTTCCCCTGCCACTGATCATCCCCATCACAGCCTCTCACCACCCTCTCTTTCTTGGTCAACCCCTGCAGTCCAGTCAAATTTGGATTGCAAATGAGAACGGGGGCACCTCCTCTTGGCCAGGCTCCAGGCGAGGCAGTGGCTGGTTCCCAGAACCTGAGCCCTTGTAGCCTTTGTGAGCCTCTCATCCCTCCCTCACTTACCCAAGAGGAAACCAAGTCCAGAGGGTTTTCCCAGGTCACACAGCAAACTTGGGGCAGGGTTGGGACTCAGGTTGGGGCTGGGACATCTAGCCCAACTACTGGGAAGAGTGAATCCTCCAATCTGGAGCTGTCTATTACCTGTGGGCTGGCCTCCAGGGACAGAGAGCCCACTACCTCCTGAGCCGTCCTGGTTGGGGACAGGAGTAACTGTGGGCTTTGGCATCTCCAGAGTTGGGGTCTCATTGTCACATGGAGGGAGCATGGGTGGAGGTAATGGGCACCAGCTAGGAGTCAGGCCATGCTATCCTCATCCCACCCCTGACAGGCCAGGTCCCCACAACACAAGTCACTTCCACAACCTGAGTTTCCATATTTTCATCAGTAAAATGGGTCCCTGCCAGTTCTCACATTCCAGGATCTAGTGAACCACGAAGGGCTCTATGAATAAAAATATTGAATGCTGCTGTTTACTGAGTATACATTTACCACATGCCCAGCAACACTCTAAGTACTTTACCAGAATTAATCCCCATAATAACTTTATGAGACAGGAACTTTTATTATCCCATTTTATAGATGAGGACACTGAGACCCAGGGAAATGCATTAGCAGTTTGGATGTGTCTGATTCAAACCTGAGTTGTCTAGCCCTAGAGCAGCACTGTCCAATAGAACTTTGTGATGATGGAAATATTTTTATTTATTTGTCTTATTTTTAGAGATGAGGGTCTTGCTATGTTGCCCAGACTGGGCTTGAAACCACCTTTGCCAAAATTATAATGGTGAGAAAATTGTGCCAGTGAAATTTAGATGTGATCTAACAAACTCATCTTACCATTAACCTCCAGACTGCCCTTGGTCATTCCTGGGTATGGGCCAAGCTAACTTTGGGAGAAATTTAGTTTACAGTTTAAATGATAATAGCCTTTCCCAAAACTAAACCACCTTTTAAAAACTAATGAAAGAGGCCGGGTGCGATGGCTCATGCCTGTAACTCCAGCACTTTGAGAAGCCGAAGTGGGTGGATTACCTGAGGTCAGGAGTTCGAGACCAGCCTGGCCAACATGGTGAAACCCCATTTCTACTAAAAATACAAAAGTTAGCTGAGTGTGGTGGTGCATACTTGTAATCCCAGCTACTCAGGAGGCTGAGGCAGGAGAATCACTTGAATCTGGGAGGCGGAGGTTGCAGTGAGCTGAGATAGCACCATTGCACTCCATCTTGGTTGAAGAGCGAAACTCCATCCGCCACCCACAAAAAAAAAAAAAAAAAAAAAAAAAAAAGAATGAAAGACCACCAGGTTAGAGGATGAGAGAGACCTGAATTCTGCTGAGATGTAGGCTTAGTTAAACAATTAGCAGCCATTATTCTGGAAGTCACAAGATTTGCAACTTTCCCCATTACTCCTATAAATGACATCACTATTGTAGAACCTACGATTGGTTTGTTGGATGTCTTTTCAGACTTTTGCATTTCTTTTTTTCTTTACTCTGTCACCCAGGCTGGAGTGCAGTGGCATGGTCTTGGCTTGCGGCAGCCTTGACCTCCCAGGCTCAGGTGATTCTCCCACCTCAGCCTCCTAAGTAGCTGGGATTACAGGCGTGTGCCACCACACCTGACTAGTTTTTGTATTTTTAATAGAGATGGGGTTTCACCATGTTGCCCAGGCTGGTCTAAGAACTCCTGAACTGAAGCAGTCTGCCCACCTCAGCTTCCCAAAGTGCTGGGATTACAGGTGTGAGCCACCGTGACTGGCAAGACTTTTGCATTTCTGTTGACAAGATGGCTCCACCTGGCTTAAGACTCATGACTCCTGGGTCCTGCGGCTCCCACCCAGAAGTGGACTCAGTGTAGGAGGACCATTTTCCAGACCCCTATGATTTCATCCCCAACCAGTCAGCAGCACCCATTCCGCGACCACCGGCTATAAAAAAGCCTAGCCTCCTTCAGGCTTGAAAGATGACTTCCAAATAATAATAATAATAATAGTAAAAAACCAAAAAACCACCAAGACCCTAGCCTCCAAATATCCAGGGAGGCTGAATTGAGTAGTAATACAACTTTGGTCTCCCATTTATTTATTTGTTTATTAAAAAACCTTTTTTTTTTGAGACAATCTCACTCTGTCGCTCAGGCTAGAGTGCAGTGGCATGATCTCATCTCACTGCAACCTCTGCCTCCTGGGTTCAAGCAATTTTCCTGCCTCAGCCTCCCAAGTAGCTGGGGCTACAGGCATGTGCCACCATGGCCAACTAATTTTTGTATTTTTAGTAGGGATGAAGTTTCACCATGTTGGCCAGGTTGATCTCAAACTCCTGACCTCAGGTGATCTGCCTGCCTTGGCTTCCCAACGCTGGGATTACAGGCGAGAGCCACTGCTCCTGGCCTTTATTTATTTATTTATTTATTTATTTATTTATTTATTTATTGAGACAGAATCTTGCTCTGTCATCCAGGCTAGAATGCAGTGGCACAATCTTGGCTCACTGCAACCTCTGCCTCCCAGGTTCATATGATTCTCCTGCCTCAGCCTCCTGAGTAGCTGGGATTACAGCTGTGCACCACCAAGCCTGGCTAATTTTTGTATTTTTAGTAGAGATGGGGTTTTATCATGTTGGTCAGGCTGGTCTCAAACTCCTGACCTCGTGATCTGCCTGCCTCAGCCTCCCAAAGTGTTGGGATTACAGGTGTGAGCCACTGTGCCCAGCCCTTGGTCTCTCATTTAGCTGGCCTTGTGTATTAAATAATTTTTCTGTTGCAATTCTCCTATTTTGATAAATAGGTTCTATTTGGGCAGTGGGCAAAAAGGAACCCATTGGGCAGTTACAGACTGGAACTTCTGGACTCAAACAATCCTCCTGCCTTAGTCTCCTGAGTAGCCGGGACTGCAGATGCATGCCACCATGTCCAGCTTGGGAATGTTTTATATACGTGTGTCTAGTATGGCAGCCAGTAGCCGCATGTGACTATTGAGCACTCAAAATGTGGCCACTGAGAATGAGAAACTAAATTTTAAGTTTTATTTCATGTCAATGAGTTTACTTTTTTTTTTTTTTTCTTAGACAGAGTTTCTTTCTTATTGCCCAGGCTGGAGTGCAATGACGCGATCTCAGCTCACTGCAACCTCCGGCTCCTTGGGTTCAAGTGGTTCTCCTGTCTCAGCCTCCTGAGTAGCTGGGATTACAGGCGCCTGCCACCACGCCTGGCTAATTTTTGGTGTGTGTAGTAGAGACAGGGTTTCACCATGTTGGCCAAGCTGGTCTTGAACTCCTGACCTCAGGTGATTGGCCCACCTAGGCCTCCCAAAGTGCTGGGATTACAGGTGTTAGCCACAGCGCCTGGCCAGTTTATATTTAAATAGCCACATGTGGTCAGTGGCTACCATAATGGAAAGTGCATATCCCTACCTGTCTTCTCAGCCTTACAGTATTCACCACCTCTCAGTGAGGAAGAACCCAGGGTGGGACTCCTGGAAAAGAGTTAAGATGGGGTGTCTGGCCGGGCGCGGTGGCTCAAGCCTATAATCCCAGCACTTTGGGAGGCCGAGACAGGCGGATCACGAGGTCAGGAGATCGAGACCATCCTGGCTAACACGGTGAAACCCCATCTCTACTAAAAAAAAAACCACAAAAAACTAGCCGGGCGAGGTGGCGGGCGCCTGTAGTCCCAGCTACTCGGGAGGCTGAGGCAGGAGAATGGCATAAATCCGGGAGGCGGAGCTTGCAGTGAGCTGAGATCCAGCCACTGCACTCCAGCCCGGGCGACAGAGCGAGACTCCAGACTCTGTCTCAAAAAAAAAAAAAAAGATGGGGTGTCTGCTCCCCTTCTTTTGGGTCCAGGAAAACTGCAACTTGGGATTGGCAGGGAGAGGTGACAAGGAGCCCTGGACTTCTTCGGGTTTTTTTGAAAGGCCTCGGGGAGCTGGGTGTAGCAGCCACTCATTCCTCAGGGAGGATTCTTGTCATCCACTGATGAGGTTTGCTTTCTTGGCCGCGCACTGGTGCTCTGAGGGTTGGATGTATGATGGGCAATTCTGGAAGCTCAGGCAGAGCCAGTTTAGGAGGATTTTATGGGTGGAGGACAGCCAGGAACACTTAGCCTCGTGCTTTGCCCTCACATGTGTGTTCCAGGGGAACGTTTGCTGCGCTCTGTTGGCTTGCCCCTGCCTCACTGCCCAGCCGGCAGCATGGAGGGCAGAGTATCTGGCCTGGCTACTACCCCGGAGCAGCTGCCTGGCCTCGGGCACAGGATAGGCACTCGCATTTACTGAGCACCCACTATGGGCCAGCCATGCACTTCACAAAGAGCTGTCTTCCACCTAGAGTGGCAGCCCTTTGTGCTTGGAATCAATAGTTTATGCTTGGCCTATGAAGAAACTGAGGCTGAGAGGCAAAGTGAATCCTCCTAGTTCACACAGAGGAAAGTGGCAAATAAAGAGTTTGAACTGAGTCTGCCTATTCCATAGCCTGGGACGAAAATGTCTACTGCCTTGACTACTGCTTTGTGTGAGCATGTGTGCACGAGCCCTGGAGTGTGTGTGTGTGTGTGTGTTCAAATGCATGTGCATGTGAAGGTCCAAATACATGCCTGTGCCACAAATCACTACCATGTGTCTGTGCCCAAGGATGCCACACCCTGGGACCTGGCTTCAAGCAGTCCCCAAGCCCAGAAAGTCCCTACCCCTCAAAAGAAGGGATATATTTCTCTCCAAGGTGGCTGTTGTGCCCCCTCCTTTTCACTCTGCCCTCTCCTTGGGCCCTGACCTGACCCACCCCAGGGCCATCTGTCCTGAACAGCGTCTCAGACTCTGGGTAGGTTGGGGAGGGACAGACTAGCCGGAGCTGCGGCTGGGCCAGTCCTCTTTGCTCCAGTGTCCCCTCCCTCCCATGAGGCTGTGACCAGGGGCTCAGAGGAGAGGGAGCTCCCAGCTAACTGCCACGTTCTCTGCTTTCCAATTTACAATCTAATATGGTCTTGCCACTGCAGAGTTGGGGGCTAGAGAGGTGATGAATGAGGCCTCTGCTCCTGTGTCACCTGCTGCACTCTACACCTTCCCCTGCAGCCCTGTGCTCCCCTCTCCTGTCTGCCTGCTGGCCCTGGGGACCCCAGCCCTGCCTGCCCACAGTTCCTCAGACTGGGCAGGTGGCACCAGAGCTGGGGGCCTGGAGTAGGGGTTAGGTGAGAGGGAGGGACTGACCTTGAGGTGGGGGCAGGAGTTGACCCCGGCCCCTGGGGTAGGATGGAAGGAATGGTCTTGGCATCACCCCCTCACCAGTCTGATAAATAACCAATCTGCTGTACCTCACCCTGCTTATGCCAGCTCCCAGGAGTGTGGCCAGGGCAGAGTCCTAGGTAGGGCTGGAGCTGGGAACTGGGCTTCGTTCTCTCCCTGGAGGGGTTTCTGTCCATCAGCTCCTCCTGTCCATCTGCTAGCCCCAGGCCCCTTCTCCTACCTGCTACGTTAGCAGGCAGAGAATGAGGAGCTACCCACTGGCCCCAAGGTGGGGGCGTGGAGCAAGTGGGCAGAGGTATGTGGCCCTGAGCTGGGTGCTCGGCTCACAGCCCTCCCCCTGTGCCAGACACTTCTACCACCACCATATGAGCAGCAGAGGCCATATTTCTCTGAGTGGAAAATCTTCGAAGTGTCAGCTGGGACAAGGAAGGATGTGGAGGCAGGAACTGCATTCTCCCTGGAGCCAGTACCAGGGTCAGCTCTGTCCAGTGCAGTGGTAAAGTTGGGGGACAAGGGTTGATCTAGGGAGGAATAGCATCCCCTCCATCCTTTGCCCTACTGCCTGGCTCCACATACCCACCAAAGACAGTCCTTCCTAGCCATGGAGCCCATCAAGACAGGGCAATGAGATGCCAGGGCTGGAGAGCAGGTTCCTTCTGGCCAGCATCTCTGGACTACTGCCCCCTCCCAGCCTCTGTCCTGAGGTTCAAAAGGCAACACCACTGAGGCTGTTCCAGCACATGTGTCCACTTCTGAGCTGAATCACCAGCCTGGCAGCCCCAAGCCTCTGTGGCCTTTGGGTCAGATGAAGGGGCTTGTTTTGTGCACCAGGACCAAAGTTACCTCCCTGACTCTGTGACCTTTGCCCTGTGGTTACTTTTGTCTGCTGCTTCTGGGAGGAGATGAAGTTGGAGAACTTGGCTGTAAATGGAGGGGCCGTGAGCCCAGACCCCTGGGCTACCCTGATGCTGAGGTGAGTTCTGGCCACTCACTACCCTGGAGGTCCCTAGCGTGTCTATTCTTAGCTGTGGAAGCTGAGGAGCCTGGTGAGGCCTTATTAGAAGGCCTTGAGCATGGAGGGAGCTCTGCCACTGACAGGCTATGCGACCTTGGGGTTGCCCGGCCTCTCTGGGCCTGGCCAGTTTTTCATATAGTACTTGGTTACTGACTTTTGTTTTTTGTTTTGTTGTTGTTGTTTTTTCCTTTTTTAAGACGGAGTCTCACTCTGTCTCCCAGGTTGGAGTGCAGTGGCATAATCTTGGCTCACTGCAACCTCTGCCACCCGGGTTCAAGCGATTCTCTTGCCTCAGCCTCCCGAGTAGCTGGGATTATAGGCGCCTGCCATCGCGCCTGGCTAATTTTTGTATTTTTATTAGAGACGGGATTTCACCGTGTTAGCCAGGATGGTCTCGATTTCGTGACCTCATGATCCACCCGCCTCAGCCTCCCAAAGTTCTGGGACTACAGGCACCCGCCACTGAGCCTGGCTAATTTTTGTATTTTTTAGTAGAGGCAGGGTTTCACCGTGTTAGCCAGGATGGTCTCGATCTCCTGACCTTGTGATCCACCCGCCTCGGCCTCCCAAAGTGCTGGGATTACAGGCGTGAGCCACCGCGCCCAGCCAACTTGCCACTTTTCTTTTGTGTGCGCTGGAGCCTGTCTTCTCATCTCCCTCTGCTGAGCATCTGGAGGGCTAGGCTGTGTGTACGTGTTTGTGTGTCTGTGTGTGTGCACATGTGTAAGTATGTAGATGTGTGAACATATTTGTGTGTGTGTCTCTGTGTGTGTGCGTGTATGTGGTGGCAGGGGTGCATGAGGTGAGGAATAGGAGTAGGGGATGGAAGTGTGAGAAGAGGGCCTGGAGAGAGCACTAAGGTTTCTGGGCAGCTGCTGTGTGCTAGACTCCATGCTGCCCTATCATCTACACCATCTGATTAATCCTCCCCATCCCACAGGTGGAGAAACAGGGTCTGAGAGCTGACGTGACCTGTGGGAGGTGGTCTAGCTGGGCCTGGGAGGCAGACCCTGGGGCATCCTTGTCCTGCTAAGCTCAAGAGACAGACAGAAGGACAGATGCAGGAACAAAAGACTTTGAAAGCAAAGATGGCCTGCGACCAGAGGACTCCCTCCTTGGTCTCTCAGTTCAGACCCCTTGAACTGCCCTACCGTACCTTCTCCCAGCTGGTGCGAGTTTCCAGAGCAGCTGTAGCAGTGGTGGTGGTGGGACCTAGGGTGAAGGCTCAAGAGTGTGGAAGGCAATGAGCTCTAATGGTGGTCTTTTGGCAGAGTTGAGCTGTAGTAGGGGCCTGAAGCTCCGCTGGGGAGTGCAAGGGCAGTACTGGAGGTCCCTGGGTGGGCCACCACCTCCAGGCGTGCCTCCCTCCTCTCCACATCCTGACACTACGAGCTCCTTTCTGCCTCTCCCAGCCTCTGTGTGGGAGACGCAGAAGCTCCAGCCTTATTTCCAAACGGCCTAGGGAGGAGTCACTGGAGGCCTGGGCTCTGCCCTTAGGGATTTGGAGAGGTTGTCAGGGCAGAGGGAGGGCAACCTGGGACCTCTCCCAGCCCCAGGCAGGTGGGATGAGCTTCACCTGCCCCAGCGTGTGGGCCCTGCACCTGTGGGGTATCCCAGGCACCTTTTGTTCTCCAAGGTCTTGTGGGCCTGAGGAGAAGGGGCCCCGCCTGCCCAGCACTCCAGCCCATGAGGCTGGCCTGGCCCTTCACTTCCCCAGCAAACCTGAGTGGGGGAGGGGAGGGGTGCAGAGCTGCTAAAAATAGCAGCAGCAGCTCCAGTTATGAGTCTCCTTGAGGGGTCAGTGGAGCCTAAGATTGGGGAGGAAGAGACTGGAATGGGCTGCAGGGAGGGAGTGAGACCAGCCTGAGCTGGGGCCTGCTGTACCTTATACTCAGGCCACAGTCCTAGGATGCAGGGACAGAGGGCACAGACATGCAGGGATATATGGACACAGACACTCAAGGACAGGTGAACAAGCCAGCAGAAATGCACGTAGACATGGCTACCAGCACATCTGGGGCTTCCTCTCCCCAGAACCTCAGGAACACCAGATGATCCCAGCTGCACGGCCCCCAGCCTCTCAGGCCTGTCCCTTGCCTCCACCTTGTTTTGACCTCCAAGGACCCTGCAGAGCTGGGTGTGTGGACACTTTGAGTTGAGAAGGCTAAGCCCACCTCCCTTGTCTCTTTCAGTCTCCTGTGTGTGCGGCTCTGTGTAGGAAAGGACCAGGGGTCACCAGAGGCAGCATCAGGGATAGAATTACAGCACAGACCAGAATTAGGACACCAAGTGGCTGTCGCCTCAGGGGCATCACTCGACCTGAGCAACAGGCTCTTTCTAGCCTGGCTGGCAGGCAGAGGGAGGCATGGGAAAGAAGTGATTGGACCCAGTAGGGCAGGACTGGGGCTCTGCCAGGAGATGGGTGGGAAGTGAGGGAAGGGGGCCAAGGGGATCTAGAGAAGTAAATGCATGGAGGACCGCTCTCATGCATGCCTTGTTTGATCCCACCTTCACACCTTTGCCCAGAGATGCCCCTTTTGCCAGGGGCTCTTTGGTCCACAAAATTGACTCCATCTCTTACCTTTCCTCTAACCAGCCAGAAAATAGGGCTTCATGACAGGAGGGGGCCTGCCAGCTGCTGGACCAGAGGTTTCAAATCACCAGCATATCTCTCTGCTAGAGGTAAACAATGTCTAAGACAATGTCCATCAGAGCAGCAAGCCAGGGCGAAGGCCTCAGAAGCACCCTGACCTTGGTCCCTCTGCATTGCTAGTCCCACCTTTTTGGACAGACCCGAACCAACTGGTGCTCACCCCCACCCCTGCCTCAGCAGTCCAGCCCTGGACTCCTGGGTTGTATGATTTAGGCCCTGCAGGGATGCCTGACAAATCAGCCTCTCCTGGTGATGGACATCTCTGGCTGTTTGAGGGGCCTCCTCTCAAGAGTTCTTGTGGTTTCTTCCCAGTAATCATCCCCCCACCCTGATTTCCTTTGATCTTGAGGCTGCTCCACAAAAGAGGTGGGGCAAGGACAGGCATCATGAATTCTCAAGGAAACTGAGGCATAGGGGTGTGACACAACTTGCCCAAGGTCACCCAGCCAGCAAAACCCAGCACTGGGTGTAAACCCTGCAGTCCTGACTCCCTGACCAGGCTTCTTCCTCTTATGTTCTTCTTTTAAGACTCCTCCCTCCTCCTTGAGCAGAACTTGGCTCCTCACACTGCCTGATGCCACCCTGCCCCCAACCCCAGGCTCTGGGACTCCTTAGGCACCTGCTGGCTGGTGGGACCCAGGCCAGACACTCAGCAGGTGGCTGCCTGGGGGACAAAGGAGTTGGGACTCAGCTGCTGAGCTGGGAGGAAGGGAGGGAGGGAAGGAGGGAGGGAGGGAGAAGCTATGGGGAGGGAGGAGGGATGGGGTTGGAAGTGGGGAGGAGAAGTGTCCGCTTTGGTGTCTTTAACAAGGAGCCACGAGCAAAGAGGGGTAAAACACATGCCCATGAGCATGGGGGGCACTCAGTGGTTTAGGCATTTTTCCACTGTGACCCCAAGTTCTGTTCTACCAGACTCTTGACCAGTTAGAGGGAGGGGCTTGAGGGTAGAGAGAAGAGCCTGTTGGGAGGGGGGATGGAGAGACTGAGAGAGATGCCAAAGTTGATGCCACAGTGTCAAGGTTCTGGCTGGCCCAGGGGACCCAGGGATAGGGAGGGAGGGCATGGGAAGGAGGGCATGGTGAGGAGAGATTCTGCAGCACATGCGATTTGGTGCTGCAGAATCCAAGTAGCGGGTGTCCCCCTTCTTTCCCCACCACAAATTCATGATGCTTGTCCTGTTCCAGCTCTTTAATGGAACGGCATCAGGATCAAAGGAAATCAGGGGGGTGGTGACTGGGAAGAAACTAGAAGCCCCTCCACCCCTTGAGAGGAGGGTCCTCCAACAGCCAGAGCTGTCCAGTGGCAGGAGAAGCCCTGTACCTGCTCTTCAGGGGCACACCTGACCCGCCAGAGATAGGAAGGGTTTTGATGAAGGGCACCCATCATGGATTGGCCCAGGGACCCCAGAGACAAACTCTTTTGCTACAAATGAGAAACTGAGGCCTTGAGCAGTTCCTGGCCAGGAGCCTCCTGTCCTTCTGGAGGCCAGAGTAGTTGGATCATATAGATGCTGTTTGTCATTTCATCTGTATCTCATTCTATTAAAATCAGAGGGTTGCTAGTCTAACTGGAAAGAGAGTCACAACTGAGCTCATTAAAAAGGCAGCTCCACTCTAAACTGAGTTCCTTAAGGGGAGGGATTATGTTGTATTCCTGCCGATCAACGCACCTGGTAGGTGTTGAATAGAGGGTTGTTGAATGGAGACTGGATGGATGGATGGATGGAGGATGGACAAGCTAAGTTCTGTTGGTGTTTGGGAAACAGAGAGAGCCGTCCGGGCTGGGTGATCAGGAAAAGAGGGGATGGGAGAATTGAAATAAGCAGAAGAACCCAGGATGGCATTCCAGGTATGAAAAAATGGCTGAGCAAAACTGTAGGGGATGAGTGAAACAAGGCACGCACAGGGTCTAGGATTCACCCTAGCATCCTCACGGCATCTCCCCACTGACCCCTTCATTCAGTCCCTGCTCATCTCCTGGCAGAGCCCCTTGTTCCAGATGGGCCCAGCCAGGACTTCCCACCCCACCCCCTCCCTCCTGCCAGACTGCCTGCCAGCAAGGCTGCAGGCTCTGCAGCCTGAGACCCAGAGACCCGGATTGTTGTTGGAGAATCGGCAGGTTTGTGGATTGTTGTTGGAAAAGCCGCAGGTTTGTTTGCTCTGGAACCCGCGGAGAAATCCCAACAATCAATGGCCAACAACACTCTGCCTGCCGCTGCAGCATCGATCCTCCCCTCCCACTTCTGGCGGTTTGGGCAGCAGGTAGCCAGGTGGAAGGAAGCTGGGGCAGGGTTGGGCCTTCCCACCTAGGGGCTGGGCCTCAGCGGAGGCTGAAGGGGAGAGGTAGGGAAGCCCAGGATGCCAGGACAGGAGTGACTGGTCCTCTCATTCACAAAGCCCTCAAAGGATTGGAGAGTAAGAGCCACCCCAAATCACTCTGCTCTGGCCCAGCAGTTTAGCGACCATAGTTAACCTGACTCCCAGCGCCTTGCTCTTTCCTGGCCTCCAAATGTTGGAAAGGATGTTTTATTCCTTTGCCATTAAGGACTGAGAAGCATCTATCATCATCAGAAATGTGCTAGAAGAAAGTGAGGGGCTGTTTATGTCTTGGGTCTATCTGACAACATGGGTTTCAACTTGATTAATAAAAGACAGATAATAACTTCTATCTCATAGAGATGATAAGGGAACTAAATGAGCTAAATGTATACAAAGCAATTTGTATGGTGCCTGGCACGTAGTTGGTACCAAATAAATGTTTGCTATTATTGTTGCTATTATTATTATTTGGATAGTGATACTCTGCTGGGTTCCCATCTGCCTGTAGTGAAACTCTCCCCTATACCAGGAAAGTGGACACAGTGCTAGCTGAAGCCGGGTTTTGTGAAATGGGCAGACACTTTGGAGTAGCTTTACTACTTATTGGCTGTGCAGCCTCAGGGTAAGTAACTTAATCTCTTCAAAACTCAGTTTTTCCATGTGTAAAATGGGAACAACTAATCTCTTACTGTCAGTACTAAATAGAAAAGTCATGTGAAAGGCTTGACCAGTGAAGGCTAGGCCCCTAGGGATTCTGGGCAGGCCTCGCACCTCAGTATATGTCTATGGAATGAATGAATGAATGATGGATGGACGGATGGGTAGATATACCCCAGGGACTGCTCTTTTAGGAGCTGTGGATCTTAATTATTATGGTTCTGGATGATTCTTAGGCCTCCACCTCTTCATTAAAGGGCATGTAGGCTCATAGCTGCTCCCAAAGATTCATGTTGGTCCCTGTAAGCTATGTGAGAGTGTCTGAAGCTGGGAGATGGATGAGGGGGCTGTGGAGCCAGATGACATGGATTCATCCTTCCCTTACCTCTCAGTGCCAGCCAAGTCCATATGCGGCATCCCTCTCAGCAATTAGGGGTAGTGGGTGGGTGCTTAGGGTGGCTGTTATGGGAGGGGGTCAGGAAGCCTGGGCTTTACCTCTGCCAGTATCCACCTGTGCAACTCTCATTAATTTATTCAACATGTATTTAATGTCTGCCATGTGCTAGACTCTGTGCCACTGGGGACACAAGGAGTGGTGGCACTAAGGGGTGACTGGGGAGAGGCTTCAGCCCATGCAGAATGGCCGTCAGCACACTTCCCCGGAGCCACCTCAGGCTGATGGCGTGACAGCTTAATTTGCAGAAGGAAAAAACGAAGTAAAGGCTATAATTTACAGTTGGGATAATTGGCCAACGTTAGGAAAGGAAAAAATTCTAACATACAATCTATGTAAAAATAGCGTGCTTGCTACGCAAACTCAGCTTCAAGATTCGGTCGCAGCTGCCATAGGCCCGCCTCGCCTTTCTAACCAAGCAACTGACCCTAAACTTCTCCGGAACAGGAATTCTAGAGCTTCCCCAAGACATAGCGGGTGAACAAAACAGACTTGGGATCATCTTTGCTGAGTTTAGTTTTGCTGCTGGAGCATCAAGCAATCAGGGACTTGTGACCCAGCAAGACGGAGACCTGGATGGGGGAAGCCAAGGAATGGTGAGAGCACAGAGGAGTCCTCTGACCCAGGCTGGAGGACGGGCGAGGCTCCCCTGAGGAACCATATAGTAGACGCCCCTTAAATATGTACTGAAGAATTACAGGAAGTGCCAGCTAAGCTAATACTTGAAGCATGAGGTACAGTGAGCCAGACTGGCCCAGGAGGGGAAAGGAATTTCAGGCAGAAAGGCTGATAAGAGCCCAGAAGCTGTTGAGACCTTGGTTCATTTGACTTGGCTAATTTGGAAAACTGAAGCTAAAACTCCTTTGGCCTGGCTGGGTGGGTTGGCTTCCCAGAATTGCTGCTTCCTGTTGGAATTGGTCTTGGAGACCCCCTAGTGCCTGCTTCCCACCACCCAGCTGCAGACCAGTGCTGGCAGCATAGTCTCCTCCGGAAGCCTCTTCCATATAGAACCCGGCTCCTCCTCCCTGAGAATAAGCCAGTAAGCTGGGGACCCAGAAATCTGCATGACTTGACAAGAACTTTGAGGCTCTCCTGTGCTATAAGGCATGGCAATCTTACATTGAAGGCTCCAGAGAGTGGAGAGCCAGAGAGGGCAGGGGTATACGTGAGATCACATGGGAGCCTGGGCTCTTAACTACCTGGACTGAGAAGTCCCTTCTCAGTGTAACCCTTGCCTAATAGGCCTTTTTCTGTACTCTCTTTCTTCTTTTTTTTTTTGATGGGGGTAGGGGTGGGGTTGGTAGAATACTGAGCCCTGACAGCTCTGCCCAAGTGGGGGCACAGCATTCCTGAGCTGATCCCAGTCTGGCAGATGGGGCTTGATAGGGCTAAGATAGGTGGGGACAAGGAGCAGAGGAAGCTGGAGGGCCTGGAACTGGATGGATGCAGGGGCTAAGGAAGCAGGCTTTCTGATATGCCCCCCATATTTAGGCAGGCGTGGTAGTACTGGTGGGGAATGGAAGCTCAGTTTCTAATTAAGCCCAGCCCTTGTGTCTCCTTGCTCTCCATTAGTGCCCCACAGTGTCCCCAAGGCATTTTAAGCTGCCACCCTGCTGAGGAGGCCGGGAAGGCTGCCAGGGCCTGCCAAGCTTAGACCTATGAGGAGCAAAAAGCCAGCTCAGGCTTCTCCTGTCCACGGCAGTCTCTGGGTCTTCCAGCCTCCTCAGAAGCCTGGGGCCAGTGGGCAGGGGTGTGCTGCTGCCTGCCATGTCAACCTCTGGGGTTCTGAACAGAATCTGGACTGTCTCCCATGCGGCCTTGTCCTCAGTACCACTTCCTGATCCTGAAGTGCCAGGCTGAGGACAAGGAGCAGGACCTAGTATTGGTTTCAGCCGCAGCCCCCAGACTCAGGGATGTGCTGTTAGAATCCAGCACCTACCAAGGAGTCTGCAGGAAGCAGCAATTACCATTTTAGGTTAAGGCAGCCCTGGTTTGTTAACCCTTGCAGCACTGGAGCTCCTGGAAGCCGAGTCGTCCTTCCTCTCTTTTCTCCTCCGGATCTTCCCTCCCAGACATCATCCCTCAGTTCTTGGCAGAGTGAGCAACCCAGACTTGCCATCCCCAGGCTCCCTCTATCACCACATTCTCAAGTGGAGCCCAGAGAGGTGGAGCAGCAGGTCCAAGGTCACACAGCCATGGAGGCAGCCTCCATTCCCGAGACCCAACATTACCCCAGTCTCAGTGGCTTCCACCTTCACAATCTCTCTAGGCCACATTCACACATGCAGAGTTTAATTAACTTTATTGATATTCAGAAATTAGGAGAATGACTAAAGGTAATTGCTCATTAAAAATCATTAAACTGACACAGCAGGCTCGGCATACGCAGCCCCTTCCACACCGCCTTCTTCCTTCACTGTGGCTGGATCGCCCAGGCACCCACACAGCTTGGGAAGATATCCCGTGACCCAAGGCGCCCCTGGTGCCTGATGCCAGTTGAGCCTTGGAGGCTGCAGAAGGGAATAGGGGACTGAGCATGTGAGGTTGGGCCAGGCCCAGCACGATCTCACCCTACCTCCATAGCCTCAGCACACCAGGCCTCCTGAGGCATCTGGGCCGTGCCTGGTTACATCCTGCAGCCTGCATCCCGCCTATGAGCAAAGCTCTGAGGGCCTCATCAGAGAGGTGGCAGGGCCGAAAGGCTGAGGGATGCACTCCTCTGGCTGAAAAGGCTTATAGCCCAAGGCCTTTGCTCCTTTAGGCTTGCCTTCACAAAGCTAAAGTGCCCAGGGACCCTGGGATGGCCAAATGTGCTGCTCCTCAGTGAGATGACTCACTATCCCAATGTCTGGGAACTCCAGCCCAGCTGAGGAGAGAGGAGCCTCTGGTCACCCAACTCTGACATCCCAGCCCTCTCACCCTCAGGCTTGGCACTTCAGGGCTGCTGCTGCTTCTCCCTTGGGGAGTGAAAATAAAGGTCTTTCCCAACAGCCAGACTCCTACCCCACATATCTCATGGGCACTGGAGATCCTGATAGTCGGGAAGGGACACTGCCCAGGGACACACAGACTTAAGGCCACAGAGTGAGCAGGCTCCTCCTAATACCCACACCCACATCCCAATCAGGGCTGGTCGGATCCCTGGTCACACCAGCCTTCCTTCTGGATTCCCATAGTCTCACTCTAGCCCTTCAGGGAGCTCTCTGGCTGAGGCTGCACCCACACACTAGTGGCCTCACACGGTCCTCACACCTGTTCACTGCTGACCCCTCACCCAAGGTTTGGACCACCTGAAGTGCAGACACACTGGGACTGGCTCCTCTAGGCATGCAGGGCCCTGATTACTCTCACATTCAGACTCACAGACTCACACACAAGGCCTTGACTACTTGCCAGGGGACAGGGCCCTGTGCCCCGGGGGAGCTGTCCAGCGCCAGGACCCATCAGGACCCAAGATAGGTTCGGAATTCCTAGGGACATTCTCAGGCAGCTGGGCAGGGATTCATGCTTCTCCTTCCTGGTTTCCGTCCCTGGGGTGGAGCTTGCAGGACTCTTTCCCTCTCCCCAAAAGTGAGCACATGGTTTCAAGTTCTGGGCACTGCTGGAGACCCAGCGTGGGCAGACGGGTGGTGGGGCGAGGACACTGGGCTGTGTGCAAGTGGAGCTACAGGCTCAGAAAAAAGCTTCTGCGTCTCTGGGGCCGCAGTTTTTCTTCCTGGATGAAGAAAACTGCCATCCAGCGGCCCAGCCTGTCCCTGGCCGCGCTGCCCTGACCTCGGCAGCGGCCTGAAAAGATCGAGCAGGAAAACTCCCACCCTCACACTTCTCCACATCAGACGCTTCAAACCATATGGCAAGGGACGGCAGGTCTCAACTCCAAGTGAGGTTCTGCCGACGACCCTACCAGCCGACTGGCTGCAGCGGGAGAAGGACGTGGGTGCCAGTAGCTTCCATGAGAGCTTGTTTGAGCCCGGACGGCAGGTCCAGACAAGACTCTTCCCAGAGGCACGGAACCCCTATCCTCTCCCCAACACTCCCTTGCCACTCACACCATTGCCAAGCTTCCCTCTACTCCAGACCGATGAAGTTGGGGACCAGACTCCTAGAGGGGGCGCGGGGATTCTCAGGGTGTGGGGAACAGGTCCTCCAGAGACAAATCTGCCGCGCAGGTGGGGAGTGGATCGGGGCCAGGCAGGAAGGCAGAGCTCGGGGCAGTGGTGTGTGTATGCGTGTGTGTGTCTGTGTGTGTGTGTATGTGTGTGTACAAGGAAAAGACTTTGGGGAGGACAGAGTCTCTATCCCAGGATCTCCGCTGCTGCAGCCCAGGGCAGAGCTAGGAGCTAGATAGGGGGCCCAGGCCCTCGGAGTTTCTCTCTAGAATTGTGCTCTAGGTCCCGACTCTGGCGTGACAGCGCCAAGGCATGGGGAGGTAAGGGAGGTCCCAACCCCGGGTCCGGCCACCATCCGGCCCAGTCTCCCCGCAATAAGAACACGAGAGGCCCCGGAACCGGCGGCAAAGTCGAGCGAAGTTTGGCAGGCGGCAGGGGAAGCGGGACCGCGGGTCGCCAGCTGGACCGTCCCGACTCACTGCCCTGCGCCCCCCGGCACGCGCCCCGGCGCCCTGAGACGCCTAGAGTGTGGCGAGGTAGCGCGCGGGTGAGCGCGTGTATGCGGGGAGTGGGTGGCGTGATGAATTGCAGCAGAGAAATCCCATTAGATCTGGGGAGATGATTAAAGGCGAGGTCTCGGCCGGGCGCGAATGGCGGGAGCCGCGGCAGCTTCCCGCCCGCGAAGCCCGCGAAGCCCGCGCCCCGCCCGGCTTGGCCGGCGCCGGGGGCAGCGCAGCCGGCGGGGCGCGGTGCTTGGACTGGGCAGCCAGATGCCCGAAGCTGGGCACCAGGTCTCCCTTCCCACCTCTGGGGCCCCGCTCCCGCCCACGTCCTGCCGCCGAACGCCGGAGTCCCTTACCGTGAGCTAGGAGCGCCAGCAGCGAGGGCAGAAGCAGCAGGGCTGCCGGGCGCATGGTGCTGGTTGCGGCCGCGCCCCGGGCTGGGACCGCGGCGGGAGGGCGGGGGGCTTGGTGGGGCTTGGGTGCGTGGGCAGAGCCAGGTCCGGCCGGGGAGAGGGAACGGGGCCGCCGCCGTCACCGCCACTGCCGCCGCCAGCGCCTGACAGAATCAGCACCACGGCCAGCGCCTGGCGTCGGCGCCGGGGATCGCCGCGCCGGGCTGGGGGCGGGGGCGCGGGAGGAGCTGCTTACCGTAAAGTCTCAAGCAAAGGCGCAGAGACCCAGGGGCAGGAACCCAGGCTCCCGAGCCACGGAGACTGCCCTACTCATGTGGGCACACGGCCCCTGCCCTTCTGCGCTGCCCACACCCAGTCAAGCATGCCACTCTCTCTACCGTTAACAACCTGTCAAGGAGGTGGATTGTCTTCTGATTCTCCATGAGAAAGAGCAACACCTTCCCCACCCCTCTCCACCCAATCCTGGTACCTGAGGGCATCAAGGGTGACCTGGGAAGACATCCGAGAGTGAGGCAGCTGGTGAGGCTCGTGTGCCCTTGTGGCAGTTCCGTCTTGGGCCGATAATGAAGATGGCTTTTGAGCGTACAAAGGACAATAAATTATTACTTTGTGCTCAATAAATGCCAGGGCTCCAGGCAGCTGCATCAGCAGCAAACTGTGCTCACAGAAAAGCTTAATTATCCTGATATTATAGTTAAAAGCCAGTGGCATTCGCGTCTTGGGGAGATATTCTTCACTTGGCAGGAGGCAACCTGGGCCAAGCTGTGGGCAGCTGAAGGTAGTATCCTGGGTCCCCATGTAGCCCTGGATCTCCAGGACTCTGCCTTGGCCCCTGTGCAGGACGAGAGAAGCCACAATGACAGTCAATACAGACCCTTCATGCCATCTCTGCCCAGGTTTCTGGAACTGGTGGAGAAAATGGGATAGGCATGAGACAGGGTTTCCTAGAGCTGTTTTATTTTATTTTATTATTGTTTTTAGAGACAGGGTCTCTGTTGCTTAGGCTGGAAATGCAGTGGCACAATTATATTAATAGCTCACTGTAACCTCAAACTCCTGGGCTCAAGAGGTCCTCCCACTTCAGCCTTTCGAGTAGTTAGGACTACAAGCATGCGCCACCAAGCCCGGCTAATTTTTAAATTTTTTGTAGATATAAGGTCTCACTATGTTGCCCAGAATGGTCTTGAACTCCTGGCCTCAAGTGATCCTCTTGTCTTGGCCTCCCAAAGTGCTGGGATTAAAGGCGTGAGCCACTGTGCCCTATGGCTATTTTAGATAGAGACTTGAAGGAGGCCCAAGGGAGTAGGCTGTACTATTAAAGGCATGGAAAAATAACTTTCCAGGGCCCTGCTTGGGCTGAGGAGCCCCAGTGAGTCACAGGACAGCAAGGGGGAAGTCACAACTGTGCCATCCTGAGGCTCCTCTTTAAAGGCAGGGGCTCATGGATGGGCTCACTTGAGGAGCTTTAATGGGTACAATGAGACAGGATCCTATGGCTGATATTATTATTCCCTGTAGAGGAATAGGAGGGCTGAACTCCCTATTGCCCCTGGGAGAAGGGCAGTTTTTTGTTTAGTTCTTTTCTTTTCTTACTTTTTTTTTTTTTTTTTTTTTTGAGACGGAGTCTGCACTGTCGCCTAGGCTGGAGTGCAGTGCCGCGATCTCAGCTCATTGCAAGCTCCGCCTCCTGGGTTCACGCCATTCTTCTGCCTCAGCCTCCCGAGTAGCTGCGACTACAGGCGCCTGCCACCATGCCCAGCTATTTTTTTTTTTTTTTTTGTATTTTTAGTAGAGACGGGGTTTCACCGTGTTAGCCAGGATGGTCTTGATCTCCTGACCTCGTGATCCGCCTGCCTCAGCCTCCCAAAGTGCTGGGATTACAGGCGTGAGCCACCGCACCTGGCCTTGTTTAGTTCTTTTCATATGAATTTGGCTCCTCTCCAAAGCTTCCAGACTCCAGTCATTGTCCAATGCCCTTCCTGACCTCATCCTGGAAGCAGGTAGTGAAATTTCTGCTCAGGTTCCTTAGTGTTTTGGTCCTCTTGGCCAGAGTCTCCCAACTCTGCTGGTTGGATTCTCTCCAGACCCTCTTCTTGTGGGCTCTGGGGAGCTGTGATGACTGCTGTAAAGAATCCCAGGCAGCAGGCAGATGGCATGTGGAATTAGCAATACGCTGGGATTTCTGGACAGTTGTTTTGAGAAGCTAAGGAAAAGGAGGGCAGTAGCAGAAGGATGGCAGGAAGAACGAGGAGTCAATGAAAGAATCAGGGGTGAGGAGAGGAAACCAGGAAAGAAGGTGCAAGACGGGAGGCAGAAAGAGAGTTGCCAACAGAGGAAGGGAAGAGGCACAGAGGTAGAAGAAGAGGTGGCTGAGGGAAGTTTAGGGAAATGCTGGCAAATGTCATGAGATTCCTCCTTTCCTCCTTGAAAGTATTCCTGGGCTCCTCTAGTATTCCTGGTCCCTCATGACTAGGCAGCTTGGGCAAGGGGAGTGAGTCATGACCTAGCGATGAACCTTGTATGCCAGGATGATCATGGGGAGTTGGTGGCAGGCTTGTCTGACTCTTTTAGCAACAGGGCTCCTTAATGCGCTGGGCACTATGCACATAAAGAAGGAGAAGAGAAGCCATCCTGGAACTTGCCATATCACCTTCCCTATGGCCTGAACTAACCTAGAGGGTCTAATAGAGACTACAAGTCCCAGAATACAGCACTGCACCTTGAGCTCAGAAGATGGGCTTGTACTGCATGATGGGCATGACAATGCACCAGGGCTGTCCCTCCCTCCTAAAGGCAGTCAACATAGCCTTTGTGCAGTGGGTTCCTAGGCAGGTTGAGGCAGAGCCTAGGCCAAACTGGGAAACAGCAGAGCTTTTGTCAGGTGCCCTCTGTCATGCCCTCCAAGGGACTTGTCCTAACCCGACCTTGATATTACCTACAAATTGAGAACAATAAAATGCCCAAGGGGACAATCAGCTGTATACAGGGCTGGCAGGCTTATAGTCTACTCAGTTCATAGGCACCTTAGAAAGTGGCATTCTGGGTGGATTTTCAAGGCTCCCCTCACTGCTCTCACTTTTCCTGTTCTCTGCGTCCCCCACCTGGCTTTTTGCTCCCAGAGAACCCTGGGCTTCACCTGTCTGTGTAATTGCTTGCTTAATTGTCTGTCTTCTCTACTAGTTGTTGACTTTGCGAAGGCACAGATCACCTCTGTCTCATCTACCCACAATCTAGCTCAGTGGCTGGTACATAGTAGATGTTCAATAAATATTTGTGACTAAGTGACGGGGATGAGGAGTATCTAAAGCCCAAGGCCGGTCATTGGTGCCAAATGAGTGCTGTGAGATAATGAAGAAGAGGACAATTGTTTCTTTTGGGGATGAGGCAAGGTCAGTGATATCTTCACACAATGAGTGGGTGAAACCAAGTTGAATATGTTTTTAAAAATTAATTAATTAATTTTTGAGACAGAGTCTCACTGTGTTTTCCAGGCTGGGATACAGTGGTGTGATCAGGGCTCACTGCAGCCTCCACCTCCTGGGCTGAAGAGATTCTCCCATCTCAGCCTCCTGAATAACTGGGACCACAGGTGTGCACTAACATGCCCGGCTAATTTTTTACTTTTTTGTAGAGATGAGGTCTCCCTATGTTGTCCAGGCTAGTCTCGAACTCCTGGGCTCAAGTGATCCTCTCTCTTTGGCCTCCCAAAGGACTGGGATTACAGGCATGAACCACTGCCCCGGCCCAAATACGTTTTATGATTCAGTGGAGAGGGAGAGGGAAGACATTCAAAGTTGGGGAGTGTGGTTTATGCACAGGCACAGTGGTGGAAAACGCAAGCTAGTCTGGAGTCAGTGAGAAGCCTGGTTCTGCTCGAGCAGAGTCCCTGCTGGGACGTAGGAGAAAGGGCTGGAGTAGGCTGGGGCCTGGTTGTGAGAGGCTTTGTGGTCACCGGAGCTGAAGGACATCCTTGGTGGCAACACTGAAGGGATTACCCCATCACAAAGATATTTGCACTGAAACAGAGCAGTCTGGCATCATTAAGGTATGTTTTCAAGCACTATGGCAAGTGGTAGGAACTGTGGGGTTCACTGCTGACTCAGAAGCCAGGGGGTAGGGTGTGTGTCTGAGCTACAGTGACTGAATTAGGATTGAGAGCCCAGAGAGAAGGAAGAAGGGGCTCTTCAATCCCAGAGACCCCAAGCCCTGTCCAGACAAAGTCAGACATACTTACAGCCCCTATCCTTGGAGAAGCCAGTTTCACTTCCCCAGTTCCTGTAGGATCACAAGCACATTGGTGACTTATTTTGAAGTCTCCGCTGAGATGACACTTGCTTTCTGTGCAAGAGGAGGAGAAAATTACTCTCTTCTAAGACAGCTTTCAAACCAGAGCTATATCTTTTGCGGAGCTAAAGGGGTTTTGGGGTTTCAGGGAGGCAAGGGCAGGGGCTGCCACCTCACTCCAGAGGCTCCCAGGGGTACAGAGCTGCCTGCTTACCTCAACTCACTTCGTGGAGCAGGCTTGCAGACTTTGCAGTGCCTGGAACAGTCAGGGATGCTAGTGCTCCAGCCAGTGCTCCCTGCATTACCCAAAGTCAACCCACTGAATTTAGGGGCAGAATGAGGGCCCTGCTCTGATAAATGGAGAGCCCTGGCTCTGGGCATTTGTTTCTGCTCCAGGAGCTGGACCAGATTGGCTGTAGGACGAGCCCAGAGTAGATGGAGACAGCAGCAGAAAGTGGTTTGATGTGAGCTACTTTCCATCTCCAAACAGAGGCCTCCACCCCCAGCTGAGGCCTTTGATCCTCCACAGCTCCATTAATGTTTAATGCCACCGGCTGGGCAGAAATGAGGCAGGTGCTGAAACAGGGAGACTGGGGATAGGACTTAAGATGTACAATGTTGGCTAGATTATTTTCACATTGGAACTCTGGGATGGATGAGAGGAGGCTTTTCCCCATCATGTGGCAGGAGAAGTCCCAGGATTCAAATTTGTGGCACTAATAAAGAAACTCTTTGAAAACCACCAAGGGGCTGAAAATAAAATAAATAATCAATTGCAAAAGCCCAATCTCTGGTTTGATTGAAGGAGAAAGATGGAAAGTTAAATGACAATCAAATGCAAATACAGCTCAACAAACACCACAGCAATTACCAGGCGCAGGAACCACATGGTGCTTGCAGGCAGCGGGGGTTGGCAATTTGGAAGCCTGAGCCTGTGCAGAGGTGATGGGCAAGGGGCCATTTTAATGGACAGTTAAATAGATGCAGAAAACCCTGCATCTACTTTGCATACACTGCTGATGAGTGGGGAGCTGGAATTCTGGCATCCAGAGGGAGGTTGTGCTACCTTCCGTGGCTGCCTCTGTATCATTTTAGGAGGCCCTGAGTGCCTGCAGTGGGGTAAGGCCAGAGTGAGCACCAGATCAGATGATCAGGGAGAAGGCTGTACCAGTCTCATTGGATTCTTCACACCAGCTGGTGCTGATGGTTCAGGGGTTGAAGCTGAAAGAAGCCCGTGGGGTCCTTCACAAAGGACTCAAGGTGCTGGCCTTCCAACAGCCACTGTAAGAGTGGCTTTCTCCTCTAGATTTGCATAATGCTTTGCATCTCATTTGAATGCTATTAATTTGGTGTCAGTCTAGGTTGGCATGGTGTAGGAAAGAGAACAGCTGGCCTTCTCCATCTCCTCTGTACCCCAGAGCTTATTCTAAGCATAGCCTTCTGCAACTGGGGGGCATGAGGTCTCCACTTTCACCATCCCCTTCATGTTCCCTGACACTTAGAGAGTCTCTTAGTGAAGCCAGTTCCTAAAAGCCAAGGTTGCCTGGCATTGTGGCCACGAGCAGGGTTATGTGGAAGGAAAAAGAAAGGGTTCCCCAAGGTCACTCTCACCAGACCCAGAGACACCATGGGAGGATGCTGGGGGCCTTTGTCATTCCAAGCAATCAAGGCAGCTTGGCTTGGAAAGGGTCCAAAGATAATAACCAAGAGAGGGAAGGAACAAAGACAGGCAATAATCCCGGAGAAATATAGAGGGCTCTAGAAATAAAATCCTCTGAACTCAATATTTCTAGTGCTTGAACTTACATAAAATACATCTGTCCAGAGGCATTGGGTTTATGGTGCTGCTCTGGGGCTGGGAACCTGGTGCCAGGTTGATGGTCATTTGATGAGAAAGTGGGTCACCAGGTGGGGTGAATTCCTGAGAAAGAGGGAAGAGGCCACGGGTGCATCTTGTGGGTTGCCCCTGGCAGGTGGGCACCGGGAAGCTACAACGAGATGTTGATGATTTATTTGATTGAAGAGGAAGAGAAGTGCATTCCATGCAGAGGGAACAGCATGTACATGGGTAGGCATGACTAAGAAATGGTTAGTGGCACTGGATGGCAGCAAACAAGAATTGTGGTGTGGGATGTAGCTAGAGAGCTGGTGTGTAGCAAAGCTTAGTGGCTAGTACGAAATATCTAGGAGCCCTACCTGCCCACCCATCTGTCCATTTATTCATTCATCCTTCACCTTACTACCTCTCAATTCATTCATCACCCACTCATTCATTTACTGAATGAGTGAGCACTTATTGAGCACTGTGTGTATGCCAGGACCTGAACTAGCTACTGGAGAGGGAGAGCCCTCAAGGAGTGCTCAGATCAGGGAGGGGAAACAGCCCCAACACCCTGTAACACAGCATGTTTATCTCCACAAGTTACTTAAACAAGGCTCTGGAAGCCCTAGAGGCCAAGTCTCCCATGCTTCAAGCTTCCCAAGGCAAGCGTCCTTCATTACCTCCAGGGAGATCTTCCAGTCACACAGATCCTCCTGGCATCTAATACTATTCCTTCCTGCTACAAAAGCAGCCCACTTCTTATAGCCCCAGAATGGTGGGGAGTGTTTCTGATGTTCCTTCTCATTAACCGTTTATTTGGGGCTTAGAGGCATCACAGTCTCAGGAGAACCCAGGGGAAGTGATATGAGAGCATGGTCAAGTTTCCCTTAGACATCATAACCCAGACTTGGATACACTTCTAGCCACTTCCTTTCTTGGGCATGAAAATAGGACAGAAATTCCCAATGTCCCTTAATTCTAGCATATTCCCTCCCCCACTCCTCCTTGAACTACTTGTCCTCTATTTGTGACATCACAATGGTCTCTATGGCAACTGATTGTGAGGTCACCAGTCCTTAAAGCAACAGAATCTGTGGGTCCAGACAATGGCCTGCAAGAGAAAGGAAGAATACAAAATGGAAGCCTGGGATAGAGATCATCTCTTGGGAAAAGGGGAGGCCACCCAAGGCCTATCGGCAGGAAGGCTTCACTTCTCAACCCATCTGCACTAGGGCCGCATTCGGAGTAGGCAAGAGCAAGGCCTGCTAGAAAGGGACTGCTCATCAAGAAACTGAGGGAGGCTGGGTGCGGTGGCTCATGCCTGTAATTCCAGCACTTTGGAAACCAGAGGTGGGTAGATCACCTGAGGTCAGGAGTTTGAGACCAGTCTGGCCAACATGACAAAACCCCGTCTCTACTAAAAATACAAAAATTAGCCAGGTGTGGTAGTGCACACCTGTAGTTTCAGCTACTCAGGAGGCTGAGGCAGGATAATCGCTTGAACCTGAGAGGCGGAGGCTGTGGTGAGCCAAGATCATGCCACTGCACTCCAGCCTGGGCAAAAGAGCAAGACTCTTTCAAAAAAAAAAAAAAGAAAAGAAAAAGAAAAAAGAAAAAAAGAAGCTGAGGGCTGAGGGTCATCCTGAGCATTGGCTAGACTTCAACGGCAGGCCTGAGTTCAAATCATCCCAGCCTAATGTTTGCCTTGGGCAAGTTTCGGAATCTCCATTTCTTTACCTATGAAAGGAAAATGATGCCACTTGCCTTTCAGAAAAGTATTCAGTGAGATAACCTGTTGGAGAGCTTGGCACATAGTAGATGCTTGTTTCTATCTACTTGTACTTGTTTCTGTTTCTTTTTCTATCCCCTCAGCCCTTAAGACTAGGGTCTTGCATATTATATGTGCCTTATTAATGTCTGCGATTGTAAGTGCACTGTAAGTACAGGGTGAGGGCTAGAGGGCAATGTTTAGAGCAGGGGAAGTCAATGGACCTGGATTCAAATCCTCACTCTGCTACTCACTAGCTGTAAGTCTTTGAGCAAATCACTTTTCTGTTCCTTGGTTTCCTAACTGTAAAATGGGAGATAGCAATATTGTTGTCTTCGTAGGGTTGATTAGGACTAAATGAGAGCCTGCAAATAAATAGCAGAGCTTGGCGCACACGAGTTGCACAATACTTAAACTTGAGTGAGGCTGTTTCTGCACGCGCTGCACAGTTTTTCTTCACCATCAGTTTTCAGGAAATGTGAGTTAATCTGTGGGGTGTCCAGAACTGGAGAGTGGATGAACCTCAAGAGAGGGCCATAGGACGGCAGTCTCTCCCCGAAGGGGGTGACCGCTCACTTTCTGGATTCCCCCTAGGTGGACACCCAGCTCATACCAGTCACAGGAGCTGGGTGCTCCTTGAAGTCAGAGTGAGCTGTGTCTCCCTCATCTATGAAGCCCAGACCAGGGCCTGACACATGGCACAGGTTCAGCAACAGTTAAGGTGAACTGAGTTAGAGGATGCCTTAATAATATACTGGCTAACATATATTCTGTGCATATTCTGTGCCAGGCTCTGTTCTAAGCATTTTACATTTTGATCCTCACAACAACCTATGAGCTAGATATTATCCCTTTTTAAAATGCAGAAACAGGCTAAGTAACTTGCCCAAAGTCACACAGCTAGTAAACAATGACGGAGCTGGGATTTGAACCGAGGCTACCTGGCTCTAGAACCTATGTTCCCTTTTTTTTTTTTTTTTTTTTTTTTTTTAAAGACAGAATCTCACTCTGTGGCCCAGGCTGGAGTGCAGTGGCGCAGTGGCGCGATCTCGGCTCACTGCAAGCTCCGCCTCCCGGGTTCACGCCATTCTCCTGCCTCAGCTTCCGAGTAGCTGGGACTGCAGGCACCGGCCACCACGCCCGGCTAAATTTTTGTATTTTTAGTAGAGACGGGGTTTCACCGTGTTAGTCAGGATGGTCTCAATCTCCTAGCTTCGTGATCCACCCGCCTAGGCCTCCCAAAGTGCTGGGATTACAGGCATGAACCACCGCGCCCGGCCGGAACCTGTGTTCTTAACTCCCACATTACCCGCAGCCCCGTGGGCTGGGTCCATCCATTTTGCCATATCTGCCACCACGAATTTCCTCCCCCAGCTCTCCCACTTGCCCCTATCTTCTCCCAGCTGAGCCCAGGCCCAGTGCAGCTCAAAGAATGGAAATTCTCTTCCACCCGCCTCAGCAATCTGCCTCCCCCTTTTCTGAAATAAAGCCACCGCCACACCGAAGCCACCGCCGGATCTCTTGCTTATTTCAAGTCCTCCTAAAGCTTGTTGAGTTCTTAACTTATTAAAGATAAGCACATGGAAATAGGGAGCAAATCTCTTTATTTATGACATAATCTCCAGCCCAGAAAAGCGGCAGGAACAGTGTTGCCTATATTAGGGAACCAATAGGAAAAAAATCAATTAGATCCGCCAGAGCGTTTCGCTATTAACTTTCTTCTGATGTTTCTCTTAAGGCTGATCATGGGGGTCTCCACTAGCAGCCGAGGTGGAGAAGAGAGGAGAGCTTTGTAGGAACAGAGGAAGGAATGTCACAAGGAAGACAGCCGACCAGGCTTCCAGACAGACAGGGGAATCTCTTCATCATGGTCTCCATTTAACCTCCATGTCTCTTGCTGCAGTTTCAGTTGGTGTCTTTAAGGGCAGGGGAGTCAATTGGTCACTGTTGGCTTCTTGCAGACTTGAACCCCAAGTCTGACCACATTTTTGCAAGACCCATCGAGGGAAGGATCCTCCCTTTCTGAAAAAACTATATCTGGAGGGGCTCTTCTTGGCTGATATTTAGTAGGGTCTTCTGCCTCAAACAGCCCCATGCGGCTACCGCATGAGGTCTTCACATCCGGCTACCTGCCTCCAGGAGCACTTTCTAAGCTATCTCCCAGAGATAGGGCTCACCCTTATTCCTGAGAGCCTCCGGTGAGGGGGGTGCTCTAGCTCCCATAGTAACCCCAGAATTCATCTCCTTAAAGGCTGGGGATCGTGGCTTGTTCAATAGTTTTTCTTCAGGTTCAGGCATGTAGCAGGGGCTCAATAAATATTCACAGAATCAATAATTATTATAAAAGCCCCATTGATGGAATTCTCGCTCTGTACCAAGGCTGAGAAGGGTGATTTGTCACCCGAAGTAAGATCCCTTTGTTGCTCCCTGAACCGACAACCCAGAAAAGCCTGCCAGTTTTGTTGTTTTGTTTTTCCTTGTCTTGCTATTTGGCCAGGAGCAGCAGTAGCAGCAACTCCAAGAAGTAAGTATTACTATTATCATTATTTTTTGAGACAGGGTCTCACTCTGTTACCCAGGCTGGAGTATAGTGGCACAATCATGGCTCACTGTAGCCTCAACCTCCCCAGGCTCAGGTGATCCTCTCACCTCAGCTTCCCAAGTAGCTGGGACTATAGGCATGCACCACCACCCCTAGCTGATATTTGTACTTTTTGTAGAGATGGGGTTTCACCATGGTGGCCAGGCAGAGGAGGAAGCTGAGTCAAGGAGGAGAAGTAACTTGTCCAAGCTAATAAGTGAATTAGATATTCTACGTCCATCCACTGTTGGTCATTAGGAAGTTCTTCTTGAGGTCTAACCTAAACCTTTTCTGTTTCAGCAGCACTGGCTCCTTCTTAGTCCCATGGAAGCACAGATCAGCATCATTGCCCCTGCAAACTTCTCTCAGCTTAGGAGAGTCCACTTGCTCTTTGCACATTGTTGACTCGAAATGAATATTAAACACCAAACCTCATAGAGGCCAGCCCTGCTGGGCGGGCAATGAACCAACCCTCTTTATGCCTGTTCATTATTATAATTAATATTGAGCTGAGGTTGGTGACGACCTCGCCCTCGCCAGGTATTTGGGCTATTTTAGCAGCTTATTCAGATCAATGACAGACAGCTCTGAATAGATAAACTCCCCGCCATCCAGACGAATCAATTGCAACACTGCCGTCACAACAAGCCCAAGAAATCAATCTGATTTCAGGCGACATGGTAACTCAGTGCTGGGCAAGCTGATTTTAATTTCCGCGTGGCTGAGACCCAGCTTCCTCTGCTCACTGGAGCACCCCTCTTTCCCAGTTGATGCTCTGTGCACACAGGTGCCCAGGGCCCTCAGAGGACTCAGGCCAGGGGGGCAGCTACATGGAGGACAGGGTAACCAGGAAGCTGTGTTACTTTGAGGAAGACTCTTGAACCCCCAGACCCAGAAGGAGCTGACTCAAATCCACTGCTGGGATCCTTGTTTTGCTGGCTTCAGCTTCGATTTTCCGCTGCCCTTTGCAAAAAACCAAGCCTGGAGGCCTTTCTGGGCTACCTCCCAAATCAGGCAGCTGCAGAGGTAGGCTGCCTATCTCAGGCACCAGGACAACTGCCCTTCTTGGTCTGGGAGATTGAGTTTGTCTGGTAGGGCAACAAAAAACTCATCAGGACAGATGCAGTCATGTATTGGGTGCCTACTTTATGCCCAGGCACCATGCTAAGTAGTTTATACACATCATCTTCCTAACCTTTGTGACAGCCCAAAGAGATCAGTAGCGATGATCCACATTTTGCAGGGAAGGAAAACAAAGCTCAGAGAGGTTAAGTAACTTGTCCTGAGTCACACAGTTTCTAAGTGGTAGAGCCTGGATTTGAACCCATGTGTATTAGACTTCTGTGTCTAAGCTTCAGCCACCACACTCTCCTAAAGATGACATCAGAGGTGCCCATACTCTCCCCCTGTCTAGATATTGCCTGGTTAAGTAATTCCTACTTGAGAGAGGAGGAAGCAGATTCTGAGAGGACAAGCCAGCGCATTTCCTTCAAGCTCCCAGGGGAGGGGAGCCTTTCTCATGAATTCTTACAATCAGCAATTGTTCCTTGAACTTTCATCTCAATGCTTCAGGTACTAAGTAGAGGACGTTGAGGAATGGGAGGGTCAAGAGGCTGAGCTGGCCTCCTTCCCACACCCCAGCTCTGTACCACCCCACTTCCACCCTATCCCATTAATAGGTCTAGATGGTGAGGTGAGGGGCTGGGACAGGCAGCAGTGTGTTAGGAGATGTGGCTTTGAAGTCAGCAGATCTGGGTCCAAATTCTAGCCCAACTACAACTTATTTGTTGAATACACCTGGGCAAATCTCTTAACCCCTTGGAACTTCCCTCATCCTGTCCATACAGTGGGGATAATATTACTCAAACCACAGGTTTGAGGATTAAGAGGGAAAATTGCATGGGAAGTGCCTGGTATAAAGTGGGTCCTCAATAGGCGTTGGGTTCTTTCCCCCTCTTGTCCCTGCTCTTTCTGAAACCCCATGCCTTGGGTGCCCAGTTCTGAATGGCGGAGGTCAGGGCATTTCAAATATGTTTTAGCCAAGAAACTCTTTTTTTTTTTTTTTTTTTTTTTGAGACAGAGTCTCGCCTGTCACCCAGGTTGGAGTTTAGTGGGCGATCTCACTGCAACCTCCACCTCCCAGGGTCAAGCGATTCTCCTGCCTTAGCCTCCTGAGTAGCTGGGACTACAGGCATGCGCCACCACGCCCAGCTCATTTTTGTATTTTTAGTAGAGATGGGGTTTCACCATGCTGGCCAGGCTGGTCTTGAACTCCTGACTTCATGATCCGCCTGCCTCGGCCTCCCAAAGTGGTGGGATTACAGGCATGAGCCACTGCGCCTGGCCAGCTAAGAAACTAATCAAAAGACACTTTATGAGGATGGCAAGGATACAAAATAGATAAAGGGGGAGTTGGTCAGATGGTGATAGGGGGCTGGGAGTTCTCCTGGCTTGAACCCCTCTCTCACCCCGGGCCCCATAACAGCCACTCAAGTGCTTTCCTCAAGCTCTGGGCCAGTGTGTAAAGGGCTGCCTCACTCTTAGGTATCTCAGGTCATGGGCTTCTCAGGAGCTCAGAAGTGATCACATCTGGTGATTTCTGGCTCCAACACTATCTCTCAGCCACCAGCTACCTTGAACCTGTTCTGGATTCAGGGCATGACAATTTAGGTGCCAAATAGGCAAAGCTGCTTCTGGCCATAGGGAGGCTGTATCTGGCTGCTCCGGGTGGGAGGTGGGGTTGGGCATCACAGCTGAGAGAGGCATAGATCTGGGGAGGGGTGGGCAGATGACCCAGGATTGTGCAGGGGGTCTCCATCCGTCTTGGGCAGCAACTTGCAGGCTTCCATGGGAAGGAGATGCCTGTTCACCAGGCTCAGCACTTAATATCCTCCCCGAGGGAGGCGGGAACCACAGGAAGCGGAAGCGCAGTGGGGAGAGTGACATACAACACCATACAGTGAGCAAGTGACAGAAGTGAATTCAAACCCAGGCCTGTGGGCTCCAGAGGGCTGGGGCTGCCCTTCACTCTCTCCTGTCCATATAGCTCTACCCCCAGCTCTCTGCAGAGAATTATCTATCAGCCCTTTCACCCACCAAACACAGAACGTGAAGAGAGAAACTAAAATTATAGCAGGAGGGAATGGGATTAGCTACTGGGAAGGACTTCCTGACTCATTAGCTTGTCTCTAGAATAGGTTATTAGAGAGGCAGTGCGCGCTCTCTCTCTGGAGGGATTTCAGATGGGGCTTCAGTTCAGCTGGGTCCCTGTGGCTTCCACTTCCTGAAAGCTACTGAGAGACAAGCTGACCCCTGATGTGTATGGCTTTGTTTTTCGTAAAGTTTATATTTTGAATAGGTAATACCTGTACATGGTTCAAATAATAAGGGTATAAAAGGTTGTTCACTGAACTCTCCCTCCAGCCCCCATCTCCAGGTTCCCCTCCCCAGAGGCAAGCAAAGTTACCTGCTTCCTGTCTAGACATATACAAGCAAACACGGACACATATTCTCTTTCTTGAGTCCTATTTTTAATACACAAGACATAACATCCCCTGCAAGCTCTTCTGTGCCTCGCTTTTGTCACCTGACAATATATCTTGGAGATTACTCCGAATCAGTACATAAAGAGCTGCCTCACTCTTAGGTGTCTTTTTATGGTCACGGACTTCTCAGGAGCTCAGAAGTAATCACATCTGGTTTGATTAGCTTCACATTTCCATTTACAACCTCCTCGCCCAGAGAGGGCAAGAAACCTCTCCAAGGTCACGCAGCAAGGACTAGGGACGCGCAGGGCTTCTCCCCCTCCTCCTCCTCCGTTCCCAGCTCCTGTCTCCCACCACCTCAAGGCTGAGCGCCGCCCAGGCGACCAGAAGGGAGCGGGGAGGTCTCTAACTGAAATGCCCTCCGTGCTGCCCATTTGCGATCGGCACCTGGAGGGGCGCGCGGTGCGCAATGCGGGCGGGGCCGTGGGGCTCCGGGTGCGGGCGGCGGCTGAGTGCCCACGTGGGTGCAGGCGAGGCCGGGCTGATTCCTCCAGAACCCCGCGCCTCGTGCTTCCCTGTAATGAGCTCTCAGGGCCCGAGGTGAGCTTCCTCGGCTGCTCACACGGCAGCCGCCTGGCAACAAAGAACACGGGGACTTTTTTCTTCCGTGCCTGACAGCTCATTAGAAGAATTAATTTACTCTAGCGCTGGCAGTTTAAAGGACATTATTTACTGGTTAATTGTTGTTATTACAAAATGTTAAATATCATTATTTATTTCCCAGGCCCTGACAACTTTCTGACAGGAATTTATTAGGTGAGACTATATCACCGATAGGCACCCCTGTGCGGGGCAGTCTAAGGGTGGGGGGTTTGCCCCTAGGCCTAGCTCTATAGGCAAGGCTGACACTCCCAGGGGCAGAACAGGAGGGGCTGCATCCTGGCCCACCCCAGGACAGAGGATTATTGTCTCCTCCTCATCCCCCATTTCTGGCCCCTGATGTGTGTGTGTGTCAGCGGGGCCGCGGGGAGCTGGCAGACAGGGGATATGCCTTGCATAAACCTGCAGTTTAGGGGTCAGGCTGGCAGTTACCGGAGGTCCAGCAGCCAGAATGAGGTCCAGACTTTGGGTCCTTCCTTTAAACAGTTATTTCCAAGAATGTTCCCCTCTCCTGAACACACAGAATTGAAGAGCTGGAACGAAGCCAGGTGGCCCGCTGGTGCTCAGAGCACAAACCAGTGGCTTCCAGGCTGTAAATGGCCTATGGACTTGAGTTTGACCTACTCAAGAGACTTCACATAAAAATGCACTTTGCTGGCTTCCTTTGAAAGATCAGACAATCTTGCCACAAGACTTGACCCACAGTCTTGCGTCAATTGGCGATGATCAGCTGGCACTGAAGGGCAGTGCTGTGCAAGGAGCATGCCTGCTCTCCAACAAAGGGAGGGTGCCACCTTCCCCCTTTGTTGCTTCTCTACATTATTTTCCTGGCCTCTGTGGGCATTCGAGTTTTCAAACCCGATCTACTCTAATGATCACATATAAATGTAGAAACTGAGCCCAGACAGGTTAAGTCTCTGATGGCCAGGACCACAGCCCCAGTCTACTTTTCTTTTCTTTCTTTTTCTTTTTTTTTTTTTTTAGGATGGAGCAATCCTTTATTTTTATACACTTTGACAAGGAAGTTTTCCATAAACAACCTTTATAGTGGAGAACAGAGAACAGGAAAATCAACCTCCAGACATCAGCAGCTGCTCTGCTCAGGGCCGAGGCTCTTCCTTGCCAATGTGGTGAGATGGAGGGGTGTCCTTACCTTCCTTTATCAGCATATCCTGCTGTTTCCTGATGGTACCCATCATTTTCTGCCGAAGCAAAGACTCTACGAAATCATCATATTCTATCTTGCACTCTTTCTCTGCCTGGATAACACTGATTCCATGTGCACATTCTATCCATTCTTTTTCTTTTTTCTTTTTTTTTTTTTTTTGAGACGGAGTCTCGCTCTGTCGCCCAGGCTGGAGTGCAGTGGCCGGATCTCAGCTCACTGCAAGCTCCACCTCCTGGGTTTACGCCATTCTCCTGCCTCAGCCTCCCGAGTAGCTGGGACTACAGGCGCCCGCCACCTCGCCCGGCTAAGGTTTTTTTTTTGTATTTTTTAGTAGAGACGGGGTTTCACCGTGTCAGCCAGGATGGTCTCGATCTCCTGACCTGGTGATCCGCCCATCTCGGCCTCCCAAAGTGCTGGGATTACAGGCTTGAGCCACCGCGCCCGGCCTATCCATTCTTTTTCAAAAGCACGGCATCGAGCAACAATCTTGTAGGGCTGTTCAGCACTCTGGATTGTCCACCATTGATCTATGTTAAGGCTGAACCTTTGCTGGATGTCCAAGAAAGGCACAGCGATCTGATACTCGTGTCCTTGTCTTTCTCTGGCCACCGCTTCAGGAAGACCCCCAGTCTACTTTTCACCACACTGTGCTGCCCCCTGAATTTCTCTGCTCCCACCTCCTCTGGGTCCAGTTTAGAGTGAGTTCAGACAGGGAGCACAGGTCTTCAGCAGCTTCAGAGGCAGGAACAAGAAGCAGCCTAGTGAGAATTTACGAGGATCATGGCCTTATAAATAGCATCTACTTATTCATTCAGCAAACAGTGTCTGGGAATCTACTACGAGACGTATTAAAATGGTTAGGACCCAAATTGTGTTGTCAAGGATATTAGTCTGGGGACACTGTTCATGAAGCAAGTTACACAGTGACAATACAAGGAGATGTCCGAGTAGTAGAGGCATAGGAAGATGGGATTGGTGGGGCTGGAGAGAATTCATCCTCATGCAGTGTTTTCTAGGCTGGGTGGACGGCCTGCATCCTCAAAGACAACGCATGTGTCTTATTTAATTCTCACAACATGGTGGATTGAAAATATTTGTCATCAGCTGATAAATAACGGCTATACCAGGCCTCAGACTCGCTGTCTAGATTCTTCCCCCAGGGTGGACGCTTGCAAGCCACTGCAGCCCTGGGGACCTTCTGTTCTAGCGGGTGGCACCCTTGCCAGTCTGTTGACTGGCAACCACATTTCACAACCAGGCTGATTACCCTCATTTTACAAGTGAGGAACCTGAGGCTCAGAGACAGACGAGAGAAGCTGGGTGTTGACGGGTAAAATGGGCCCTGGGAAGGAGAGAGAATTGTTGTCTGAGACCAACACCCAGCCTCGGGAAATGTGGGTCTTGCTGCAGGCTTCAAACAATGACCCTTTAGACAAGGTCTTGGGTACCATCCTTTCCTCCCCGGGAACTGACAGCAGTGGGTAGCCTCAAGAAAAATGTGGAGAACCAAAGGGAGATGAAAAGTTCTTTGAAAAAGTATGAAAACGGGTTCAATGGAGCCATTATTGCTGCTGTACTGTATATTATTATAAAGCTATTTCTGCCTGGCAGCCTGGTTTATGTTAGACCCTACCTCACTGCGTCCAGGTTACAGGCCCTAATTCCTCGTCTGGTGAGACAGAAAGAGACCAGCACTATTGGAGTGAATCCTGAGCTGATTCAGAAAGCGTACAGCTTGAGGAATTTTACAGATTCTCAGAATATCAGGGCTTGCTGTCCTTTGGAGGTCTTCACCACCCCCCTCATTTCATTTTATTGCCATATTAAATTTTTAAAAATTTAATTCACTTTTGGAATAGGTGATACGTGCCCAAGGTGCAAAATTCAAAAGGCGTAAAAGAGTATACGGTGAACGGGCTCTCCCACTGCTCAGAGGCAGCCAGTGCCAGCAATTGCTTCTGTTTCACTGTATTCAAAAATAGCATTGTTTCTCTTTTCTGTTCATGTAGAAAATACAGTAATTCCTGCAGAAGAAAGTAAAAAATCATATGTAATCCACTATTTGGAGTTGAACATTGAGTATTGTTCACATTTTTGGTGTTCACATTTCAGCCAGCCTTTTCTCTTTGCATAGATGCACGCATCTGTAGTCACAAACTTGCATAACCTGGTTTTATTACTTGTTTACATTAAATGTGATTCTTCAAAAATACAGATCAGAGAGGATACAAACTAAACTGATAACAATGAGTACCTTGGGGAAGAATAATGAGGTTGGGTAAGGATTGAAGGGAAATTTTTTAGAATGAAAATATATTGATATAGTACTTCCTCCTGTTATTCCTCTGGAATCTGATTTTAAATGACTAGATCAGAGGCTACTATTTAATCAATCCTTTATTATTGTGGTTTTAAGATGTTTGCAAGTCTTGCTATTGTAGATAAAGCTGAGATGGACGTTTTTGTATCTTTTTGTAGGTTGTAGCAAAAGTAATTGCTGTTCTTGCCATTGAAAGTAATGGCAAACCCAATATATCTTTGCACACTTATCTAGTTTTCCTTGGGGGTGCTTTAAGAAATGGACCTGCTGGGTCAAAGGTGGTGTATACTTTACGGCTTTTTGATCCATCACGTCAAATTTCCTTCCCTCTGGGCTGTCCCAATCTCCTGTTCCATCAGCAGAACCTGCCCCCTACTCGCACATCAGATTTGTTCAACACAGCACACATGTAAGGTCTGTGAGATAGTGAGGCAAACTCATGGTAGGCTGGGACAGCTTCTTCTCGGGGTGAAGAACCCTAGGATGCTGGCAGCAGCCCGGAGGGACCTCAGTGGCCACAGGGAAAAGTAGGAGGAGCAAGGAATGGGTATAGAACCCCCAGGCAGGTGGGGCAGGGTCCTCCACCAGTCCAAATCACAAGGCCAAAAGTTGTACAGCAACAACTCAAGGCTGGACCTGGATCCCCACCAGGGACCTAAGTGCCACCTTCTGCAGTGGCACCGCAGAGCTAAAAACACAGCCGAGATGGTTCCTCTTGGAGTTCTTCTAGCTCATGAGAGTTACATGGCCTCAAGATCATGTGGACATGGAGGACCTTCTAGGACTGGCTCCAACTCCTGCCTTCTCTAAGTGTCTCAGATTTGATTCCAGGTCTCCTCTTTGCTTCCAGGTGCTTGTCACTGCCCAATACTTGTGGGTGTCACCCACAGCCTTTGTACTTTTAGATTCTCTGGCAAGTTGACCCATTTCATTTGGAAAACTTCAGAAGAAATGGGGCAGACACAAGATGGACTTGCTGATTTAATTGAAAAGATGGTATTCTGAAAGCACCCCCTCCCCTCTGGAGCCCAGCATCTTCACAGTAGCTGAGGTTTCCTCTTGATGGGGGGAAAAGAGAAAGCCCAAGATTACATCTCATTGGTGAGATGAATAATACATTTGAAGCATCTCACAAACTGTGTTTGATCCGCCTAAAGCTTCAACCGTTAACGTATTTCTCTTTATCCCCAGCAAGGGAGGGCTGGGAACTGTCAACATTTTCCTTTCTGCCTAATTTGTGCCTTCTCCATAAAGAGAAAAGCAGGGGCTGGGGGAGGGAAGGAGACAAGAAAGGGAAGGGTGACACACATTCCCTGGAACAATGCAGTGAGTCACAGGACTGGGTGGTGTTCCCAGGGCCTGGGAACACTGGGGGTCATCAGGACACAGCAAGGGGTGGTTGACTCTGGGGAGAGGGGCTGTGCTATGTGTGCTGGGACCTGTTTGCAGGACTGTATGCTCCTAAGAAGTCAGTCCCTCGGAGGGTCCGTCTCCTGTGTTTCTGGTGGGAAATCAGAGGTGGGAAATTGAGCCTTGCCAGTTGCCAAGCACCAAAGATGCTTCCTTCTTTGGTGAAGCAGAGGGTAATGGTGTTAAAACTGCCCCTGACTGAGCTCAGGAACAGCACTGTGCCTGTGTTTTTACCAACATGCTTCCAGTCACTCTGTGTCTCTCTGCAGGCCGACCTTAGTGTTAAGGATCCTATCCAAGGTCACGCTGAAGGTAAGAGTCAGGCTACCTGGTCCAGAAGTTCACATTCTTAAGTGCAGTGCCATTCTCCCCCTCCCCGAGTCTCCATGACTTTGCCTACCTAGGCTCCTATTCTGGAGTAGGGTGGTTACGAGCAGACTCTGGAGGAAGGGGGGTGTGTTCTGAATCCTCTCACCAAGCCTCACTGTCCTCGTGTGTAAAACAGAGGTGTTAACAATAGTACCGACTCCATAGGATTGTGGTGAGATTAAATAAGTAAATATCCTCCGGTTCTCAGAGCAGTTCCTGGAGCATGGGACACACTGTGTGTATTAGCTCGTTTGTATTTTTCCCACTTCAATGAGCTGGTCTACGTGTGTATGAGCTCTTATTCCCAGCCTATTCTATTCCACAGTCTGGGAGCAGCCACCCCTCCCAGCTGGCCTTGAACCTATTTCATCTCCCCTATTGGGACGATCATCTCTGTTTCAATTCACATTATTTCCTAGCCCTCTTCCTCCCCTACCCAGCCTGGTTTGGGGCCCCACCGTCAGACCCTACCACATAACCCTCATTCCTAGAAGCTTCCCTGAGATCCCCCCAGAGTACCATTGATGCATATTTCACCAGGTCTTTTGCGTGAGTTCTTCTTTTTTCTAAATTAAAAAAATTATTGGTTGGTTTGTTTGCTTTTTAAGAGATGCGGTCTTGCTGCATTGCTTAGGCTAGATTCGAACTCCTGGGATCAAGTGATCTTCCCTCCTCAGCCCCTGAGGAGTTGGGACTACAGGCATGTGCCACCATGCCTAGATTAAAATTTTATTTTTAATTGACAAATAATAATTGTATATATATTTATGGGGCACATTGTGATGCTTTTGTTTTATTTTTATTTTAGAGACAGGGTCCCACCGTCACCCAGGCTGGAGTGCAGTGGTGCGATTATAGTTCCCAGCAGTCTCGAACTCCTAGCAGTCCTCCCGCCTCAGCCTCTTGAGTAGCTGGGACCACAGGCGTGCAGCACCATGCCTGGCTAATTTTATTTTGTTTTATTTTTGGTAGAGATGGGGGGTCTTGCTTTGTTGCTCAGACTGGTCTCAAACTCCTGGCCTCAAGTGATCCTCTCTTCTCAGCCTCCCAAAGTGTTGGAGTTACAGACATGAGCCACTGCGCCCGGCCTGATGTTTCAGTATATGTTTACAATGTGGAATGATTAAGTCAGGCTAATTAACAAATCCATCACATGATCTCACTTAAATGTGAAATCCAAAAAAGTTAAAGTCATGGAAGTAGAGAGTGGAATAATGGTAGCTGGGCACGGTGGCTCAAGCCTGTAATCTCAGCACTCTGGGAGGCTGAGGCAGGTGGATCAGGAGTTTGAGACCAGCCTGACCAACATGGAGAAACCCCGTCTCTACTAAAAAATACAAAAAATTAGCCGGGTATGGTGGCAGGTGCCTGTAATCCCAGCTATTCAGGAGACTGAGACAGGAGAATCGCTTGAACCCAGAAGGCTGAGGTTGCAGTGAGCCAAGATCGCACCACTGTACTCCAGCCTGGGCGACAAGAGCAAAACTCAAAAAAAAAAAAAAAAAAAAAAAAGGAATGATGGTTACCACAGGCTCAGGGAGGGGGTTGGATAGAGAAAGGGGAACTGTTAATCAAAGGGTACAGAGTGCGTGGTTTCTAATAGGTCCTCTCATTCCCATGGACTTTGCTGATTTGGGTGGCTCTTTTATCTCCTGTAATGGCCAGTACAGAAGACGTCCATTCCCTTGGTAACCAGCCGCACGCTTCCGCATGTGGGAAAGCACCAAGAGAGATGACATCTCTGGGAGGGAAACAGAGCAGATAGTCCCCACTGGGGAAGGAACAAGGGACCGAGGAGAGAGAGAGATGCTCCTAATAACTAGCAGTGCGTCTCCATCCTAAGCCACTCATTCCTGTACTTCAGTTTCCCAGCCTCCTTCCTCTGCCGATCCCCCGTGGGGAAGCTGCTCATTGTGTCCACCCTTAGTCCCCCAAGCTGCAGCTGTGAACTGGGCCTTATGCGCAGCAGCCAAGAGGCACCTCAGAATTCCCAAGTTCGGAACAGAAGGAAGGAGTCTGCCAAAGCAGGCGGTGAAACTAGATTTTGGGGAGGACTTCAAGTGTGGTTGGTGAGAGGGTGGTCCTGGGGAAGGGAGACCTCTCTCTTCAGGGCAAGGCAGGCCTGGGGTCCCAGTAGCCTGGCCTGCATGCCTGCCCAGTGCCCCAGAGCCCTTCTGTTCAGGCCTGGCATCCCACAGAGGTGGCATTCTGCTCAGGAGCTCAGAGCACAGACAAAGAGGCGTGCATTGCCGGGAATTGATTTGCGGGAGCAGCGGGGGCTTTCTCTTCCTCCTTACTTCCCTGGTCTTTGATCTCCTGTCCTCCATAGTCCATTTCTCCCCCTCCTTCCCTTGATTTCTTCCTCTTTCTCTTTCTTCAGCTGAATCATAGCCGCTCCCTAGAAGGCAAAGGCTGGGGGAGGCAGTTCTTTGTCCTCTTTTTCCCTTAACTAGGTGGGTCCTCGCTGTCCAGATTTCAGCCTTCTACCCAAGTCATGAGGCAGGATTTGGCCCATGGGGAAAGGATACACACACACACACACACACACACACACACATTTCCAAGGCAAGAGCTGAAACAGAGGCAGAAAAATCAAGGAAAAGGGGAGAGGCAAAGAGAGAAAGGGTTCAACCGTCAGAAAGACAGTAAAAGACAGAGATGAGGAGAGTCAGAGACAACGAAAAAAGAAAATTGAGCAAATTAAAAATTTTACAACCATCCAGCTAGTCTGCAAAAATGATCTTCCCCGCGGTCTTTCATTTATCTCATTATCTGACTCCTAATGTGCTTTTTCCCCCCTTTCTTTTCTCGCCACACTTGGTGCAAAATCTTATTAGATTTTTTTTTTCTGGCAGGGGCTTCATATAGTCTTTTTCATTACATTTCCTAATAAAAGCAATCACTAGGATGGCACGGCTGGAGGATTAAAAAGCCACCTCAGCAGCCTCCTGGCCAGCAGAACCACTACTCGTGGGAGCCTTGTTCACACTGCCAGGGGAGTGGGCCAGCCCCTGCCAGCCCCGGGTCAGGGAAACCCAGGCTGTGCTGTGGAATGTTCCAGGGCACAGATAGGTTCATGATACCATGGGAGAAGAACTGAAGGAGGGGTCCCTTCCTGGAGCTATTGTAGAGCAGGAGTGACAGACACCTGTATTTAACCCAGCTGATCCCAGCTGATTTTTGTTCCTGAGGAAGGAATATTTTGGGTCTTTTTCTTTGGACTTTGGCCCACTCTGTCCTATAGCAAATTTTTATGAATAACATCTGTGATATAAAATATTTATCCCCCTTTTGTTTTGAAATAGGGTCTGTCATTCTGTTGCCCAGGCTGGAGTACAGTGGTGGGATCTTGGCTCACTGCAGCCTTGACCACCCTGGCTCAAGTGATCTTCCTGCCTCAGCTTCCCGAGTAGCTACAGGTGTGCACCAACTAATTTTTCTATTTTTTTTTTTTTTTGTAGAGACAGGATTTCACCGTGTTGCCAAGGCTGGTCTTGAACTCCTGGGCCATGGCCTCCCAAAGTGCTGGGATTGCAGGCATGAGCCATCATCCCCAGCCAAATCTTTACCTTTTGAATAGATTTTATTTTGTTACCTAGACTTTTTTTTTTAAGTGTGTATAATATACATAACATTTACAATTTGCAATTTAACCGTTTTAAGGGTACAGTTCGGTGGCATTGAGCACATTCACACAGCCATCACTGCCATCCATCTCCAGAACTTTTTCATCTTCCCAAAATGAAACTCTCTCCCCATTATACACTGACTCCCCTTTGCCATCCCTTGGTAACCAATAGTCTCCTTTTTGTCTATGAATTTGTCTATGTCTATTTTAGGTACTTCATATAAGGAAAATCATAGCATTTCTCCTTTTATGTGTGCCCTGTTTCCCTTCACATAATGTCCTCCAGGTTCACCCATGTTGTAGTATATGTCAGAATGACATTTCTTTCTTCTTCTTTTCTTTTTTTCTTTTTTTTTTGACACAGGATCTCATTCTGTCACCCAGGCTGGAGTGCGGTGGTGTGATCACAGCTCACTGCAGCCTTAATCTCCTGGGCTCAAGCGATTCTCCTACCTCAGCCTCCCGAGTAGCTGGGACTACAGGCTACCACACCCAACTAATTTTTTGCATTTTTTGTAGAGAGGAGATTTTGCTGTGTTGCTTAAGCTGGGTTACCTTTTTTTTTTTTTTTTTTTTTAAAGCCAAATAATATTTCATTGTATGAATATGTCACATTTTGTTTATTTCATCCTTGTTAAAAACAGAAACATTTTCACATAAGGAAAGTGAAAAGCAGAGAAAACCCACCAGATTCCCATTAATACAATGGTTCTCTCATTTCTCTTTTGCTAATAATTATACCTCCATCCCATCTCTGAACAATCCTGTCCTCCCAGGGCTCCTCCAAACCTCTCCCAGAAAGCAGCTTGGCAGAGCATTTGGCATTTGGTAAGGGCCAAAAGTTACAGGGAAACAGCTCTGATAAATCAAGCTAAAGGAGAGCAAGGAAACCCCTATAAAGTAGCAAGACATTTTATTGCCTGGGTTATAAATTGGCCTGAAGGTATTTCACACATCAGCCTCCAGGATGACTTGGGCCACACATTGAGTGCCACTGGATTAACTACTCAACTTCATAAGGGGGTGACTTTGAAGAGAACCATAGTCATTTGGAAATATGTGGTCTGGTATGTTTTAAAATAAAGGTACAATAATCAAGTTAAAAACAACTTTTCAATGACTTGTTGCTTTGAAACCACTTAGGCCACCCCTGGTTAACCACTGCATCCCTCAGGTGCTCGGCCAGGGCTGCACGAGTTGGTCCCAATCAACACTTCTCAAAGACCCAAGAGCATCGCAGATGTAGGGGAGCTGCAAGGGAAGCCATTATTGGAGAAGTGTGCACATGACTACCTGGAGTGCTGCAAGCTGCTCCCAGCAGGGTCTCCCCAGTCTTAACCACTGGTTCGGTTCATGATGATAATACTTTATATCTGCATGGCCCATTGGGATCCTTTTACCTTTCATTTTTTTCCAGTCTCCTCTAGGACCTTTTTTTTAAGACGTAATTTTGCTCTTGTCACCCAGGCTGGAGTGCAATGGTGCCATCTCGGCTCACTGCAACCTCTGCATCCCAGGTTCAAGCAATTCTCCTGCCTCAACCACAGCTTCCCGGATTCAAGTGATTCTCCTGCATCAGCCTCCTGCCTAGCTTGGATTACAGGCACCTGCCACCATGCCTGGCTAATTTTTGTATTTTTAGTAGACACAGGGTTTCACCATGTTGGCCAGGCTGGTATTGAACTCCTGACCTCAGGTGATTCACCCATCTTGGCCTCCCCGTAAAGTGTTGGGATTACAGGTGTGAGCCACCGCACTTGGCCTGTTCTTTTTTTTTTTGAGACGGAGTCTCACTCTGTTGCCTAGGCTGGAATGCAATGGTGTGATCTTGGCTTGCTGAAACCTGCACCTCCTGGGTTCAAGCAATTCTCCTGCCTCAGCCTCCTGAGTAGCTGGGATTATAGGTGCCCACCACCATGCCTGGCTAATTTTTGTGTGTTTTTAGGAGACACAGGATTTCACCATGTTGGCCAGGCTGGTTTCGAAGTCCTGACGTCAAGTGATCCGCCCACCTCAGCCTTCCAAAGTGCTAGGATTACAGGCATGAGCCATCATGCCCAACCTCCTTTGTTCTAAGTCTCTGCCAGCCTCATCCCTGTCCCAGACCCCAGAAGATAGCAGATCCTGCTCAGAAGCGTAGAAGCACAGAGGTCACAAAGACTTCCTCACCAAGCTCCTTTCCTCCTTCCCTCTTCCTGTGGCAGAGCCCCTGAAATGAAATATGGATTTCACCACCTTTCTTCTCTCTGCATAAGCAGAAGTATTTATTCTCTTCTTTTCCCCTTTCCTTTTCTTTTTTTTCTTTTGAGGCGGGGTCTCACTCTGTCACCCATGGAGGTTATTTATTTTCCACGTGCCCTTAACAACGGGGTCTTTTTTTTATAGGCTGACAGACACAAACAGACAGATGCCCCCTCTCCCACCTTCCACTGGTACCAGCCCTTTCTGCATCACACCCTTTCTCTTTTTAAGAAGCTGCCTTCTCCCTTCCATCAATGCTCCAGGGGGCTTTTATTTTTCTTTTATTCTCAGCTGCCTATCAATCAAGGGGTGGGGACACTTTATCTGAACCCTTGGTGAGCAACAGCAGCAACCGGCAGCTGCCAGGGCAGTGGGAACTTCATTTTCAGTGCTGACGTTTATAAATGTGGCACAGAGTACCAGTAGGGACTGGAATAAATCAAACAGCTTCTCCAGAGGTCCCTCGGGGATGCTTTAGAATTTCTTCTCACTGGGGGCTCCTTCTCTTTCTTTGCAGGCATGGGTTGGGATAGGGAATGCAACGTGGAATGAGCCACATTCTTTCCCCATCTTCACAAAAGAACTGAGCAGGACCCAAGACCCAGGGTGCTGAAGAGTGCGAACATCAGCCTCACTCTTGATTTGGAGAAAGGGTTGGGGTGAGCAGTCTTGGGTGAGGGTGGGGTTGCTGACTCTGTTGCTTTTTAGTGATCAGTTGCCTCATCTACAAAATGGGAGTAAAAATGCCTGCCTGTCCACTTCACGAGGCTGCTGTGAAGATCAAATGAGATGTCTGTGAGTGAGTGCCCTGAAACCTGCGACAGGCTTAGGCAACTTGGCAAGAGGTTATGAAGGAGCAATGGTGAGGAGCAGAGTTCTCCAGCACCCCAGGGCATCTGGAGAGCTTTCAACGGGCTCTAGGCAGACCTTCCCCGGCCCATCCCAGGAACCTCCGCTTTCTTTTTTTTTTTTTTTTTTTTTTTTTTTTTGAGACGGATTCTCGCTGTGTCTCCCAGGCTGGAGTGCAGTGGCGCAGTGGCATGATCTCGGCTCACTGCAAGGCCCGCCTCCCGGATTCACACCATTCTCCCGCCTCAGCCTCCCAGTAGCTGGGACTACAGGTGCCCGCCACCACGCCTGGCTAGTTTTTTGTATTTTTAGTAGAGACGGGGTTTCACCATGTTAGCCAGGATAGTCTCGATCTCCTGACCTCGTGATCCACCCGCCTCGGCCTCCCAAAGTGCTGGGATTACAGGCTTGAGCCACCGCGCCTGGCCGAACCTCCACTTTCTCTATCCCTTTAAAAATTCTGGGCAAGGATCCCTGGTGGTCTGTTCCAAACACAACTGGAATCGTCCCAATGTCTTCTCTAAACCTTTTTTCTTCTGTCCTTCTAAACAGCAAGAAAATAAATGTGGGCAAGCCTGAGAGGTGAGAGACTGAGAGAGAGAGAAAGCAAGAGAAAGAGTAAAGCTAAGATTCCACTTGGAAAAGGGAGCTGCCAAGGATGAGGTGGGAAGTGGGTGGCAGCTGCTTAATACCACTCTGCTGAGAGCTCTGCAGGGGTCCTTTCAAGGTTCTGTATGAGAACCTTTCTTAGTGAGATGAGACCCAGCGTGGGCCCAGCAATCCCAGTTCCTTTACATTCTCTAAATTTTCCAGATGCTGCACACAACCCTTCACCTGCTTTCTGGCCTTTCTGTGGATTTCACTCCTACCCAGGCTGTGGTTGGGAGCCAAGGTGCAGACAGGATGCTGACAATGCCTAGAGCCCATCCCTGACTCCCACCAGGACTGCAATGATCTGCACAGTATTTTCTCCTAAGTGGTTTCCTATACGTAGCAAGATTCCACCCAGTTTTGCCCCCCAGAGGCAACTAGCATTGCCAGTTTCTTGCTACCCTTATAGAAAGAAAATTTATTTTCTATAAATATTTGCTCAGCACTTTATTTAAAGAGGTTAGGCACCACAAAAAGGAGGGATGAACAGAGGACCATGCTTCTCTGTGGATCTGAGCAATTCAGTGCTGGTGGGCAATTGCTGCCCATTCATCAAAACAAAAGCTGTAAGCAGGACCCACTCTTAGTGGAAAGCAATTAACTTTGGGGGGGTCACAGCCTGCACCTGCACCTTATCAAAATATTCCTTCTTTAAAACAAATATAGTGATTCCCTAAAAAACATTCTAGACAGCAAGATACTCTTCTAAGGTATTCCAATTCATGATGATGCTTTAGGGTTCCACATATATTGGCCCCTCAGCCAAAGCCTGACTGGTCCACACCTAAATCTAGCTCTCAGGGTGGCTATCAAGCGATTCTCATTCTTGCTGCCCTAGGAGGGAGGTGGTCATCCTTGTTGACAATTGCCATTGCCTTTTTTCACCCTTGGCATCTGAGGAGGAAGGGGTGAAGGAAATGAGAGAACAGTACACATGCAGAAGATACTGCAGAGCTTAGATATTCTAGGAGTTAGTACTCTGATTGCAACCAAGTTCAGAAGCTCGGCAATGGCAGGCTGAGTTATTTGGACCGATTATCCCAGTAAAAAGAATGAAAAATGCTAGATAAAATATCAACAACATCTTAAAAACCTTGAACAGTTAATAAAATAGTAAGGAATCAACAAGCCAACATGGAAGAGAAAACCAGAGGATGCATAGAAACCACTTTTCCCGCCGGGCGCGGTGGCTCAAGCCTGTAATCCCAGCACTTTGGGAGGCTGAGACGGGCGGATCACAAGGTCAGGAGATCGAGACCATCCTGGCTAACACGGTGAAACCCCGTCTCTATTAAAAAATACAAAAAACTATCCGGGCGAGGTGGCGGGCGCCTGTGGTCCCAGCTACTCCGGAGGCTGAGGCAGAAGAATGGCATAAACCCGGGAGGCGGAGCTTGCAGTGAGCTGAGATCCGGCCACTGCACTCCAGCCTGGGCGACAGAGCCAGACTCAGTCTCAAAAAAAAAAAAAAAAAAAAAAAAAGAAATCACTTTTCCCTTAAAGAGCATCTGTCAATTCTTGCAAATCTGAACTTTCATTCTGATGGCCTGGTAGAGTAAGGGGGTTGGAAATCCAAGCCCAGTGCCTGCTCATTGTGGAGACTCTAATAGAAGATTCTCCCCTTAATATGCTGAGACCCCCAAAGGGCTACACCATCAGGGTAAGGGTAAACCAAAGTAAGCTAGCCCCATTCACATTGCCTAGGTGCTCCAGGGAACCTCAGGCTGGGAACTGGGTTTAGATGGTTGTGTCCCTGATGCCTGGCGGATGTAAACACAATCTGGTGTAAAGGAAGGCACTTTCATAAGAAAATAATTCCAATATATTTGTTCAAGCACAGCTACCAGAACATTGTTAAAGACAGTCAAGCCTATAAGAAAATAAGGCTCCATGAGTGAGAATCAAAGAAACAAGAGACAAAATTAAAAAGTCATGAGGACTTCACACATTAAAATGATCATACATAGACTATAATACAACCATGCTTACTGCAGTCAAATAAAAGACAAGCTTGAAAATATTTGCAGGGACAGGAAATTATGCAAGGTGACAAAATGGACTAAAGATATAGTAACAAATCCCAGCACTTTGGGAGGCCGTGGCAGGCAGATCACGAGGTCAGGAGATCGAGACCATCCTGGCTAACATGGTGAAACCCCATCTCTACTAAAAATACAAAAAAATTAGCCGGGCTTGGTGGTGGGCACCTGTAGTCCCAGATACTCAGGAGGATGAGGCAGGAGAATGGCGTGAACCCGGGGGGCGGAGCTGGCAGTGAGCTGAGATTGCACCACTGCACTCCAGCCTGGGGTACAGGCAAGACTCTGTCTCAAAAAAAAAAAAAAAAAAATATATATATATAGTAACAGCAATTAAAACTCAACTCATTAATTTAAAAACAGCTTAGATGCAGTGGAACAGAGAGTTAGCAAAGTAGAAGATAATAAGGAGAAATTACCTGGAATGCAGCATAGAGATTAAAAAAAAAAGAGGGGAGAATAGAGGAGATAAGAGATACAGCATGCAGAGATCTAATATATGTATTTTGCAGAAAGAGGGGGAAGAATAAATAGGGCAGAGGAACGTATTTGAAGAGATAATGGCTGAGAGTTTTCCAAAGCAGATGAAAGACACCAGTCCACAGATTCAAGAGGCGTGAAATTCCAAACATGACAGTGCTGTTTAAACCAGCAGCCAGGTGAAAGAGGAGGGAGGGGTACAGCTGAGCCTTCCCAGCTCCAGCATGCTTAAACTTCCCATAAAAACCCCAGTGAGAAGAAACAGCTCTAGGCTTCTCAACAAGAAGGAAAGCCTTCTGGCTTTGGCACCAAAGATTCCCTGGCTCTTTTAGGCCTTTCTCCCTTTTCCACTGCCTCAAGGTCTCTTCCCTAGCTAGGTCCTGGTTTCCTATTATTCATTCATGAAGGCCTTCCCTTATTTTTGTTTAGCTATGTTCTTACTCTCTTCTTCTTCTTCTTCTTCTGCTTCTTCTTCTTCTTCTTCTTCTTCTTCTTCTTCTTCTTCTTCTTCCTCTTCCTTCTCCTCTTCCTCCTCCTCCTCCTTCTTCTTCTTCCTCTTCTTTTCTTAGAGATAAGGTCTTGCTATGTTTCCCAGGCTGGACTCAAACTCCCAGGCTTAAGTGATCCTCCCATCTCAGCCTCCAGAGTAGCTGGGACTACTGATGCATGCTACAATACCACGCTAGGCCTTCCCTTAAGCCTCTCTTTCTCTCTTTACTTCAGAGGAAGGAAGGGGACCCAAGGCAGAAACAGAAAAAAGAACAGATTAAGAAACAGTGAGACAAAAGAGTGAGAAAGATGTGTCTGCAGGCATCATGGCTGAGAGATGGGCCAGACTGGCTTAGGGGCCAGTCTGGAGGCAACAAGCAGAAGGTGGGCACTGAAGAAGGCTTAGAAGTTGTTATCCAGAATTCTGCTTTCCTTTCCTCCTTTTTCTCAGGCTTCCCTTGGATTCTCTGCCTCCATGACCCTATGGCTGGCAGGATAGTGTGGGGAAGACCTGAGTTTGCATATCTGTCTATGTTCCCTAATAAACAGCAAAATCAGCAGGTCTGGCTGCAGAGCTAGGAGAGGAAGATCGCATCTACCCAGAAAGGAGACTACCAGAGGGCCGGATGCTGGAGTTAATCTTCCTGCATGCTGCTGAATTTTGGTTGCCCTGTCACCTGTCAAGTCAACCCAGTTCATGCAAAAGCTGTTTACTTTTCTTGCTCCCAATTTCCACTCTTTCCCCAACTCCCCACTTCAGGGTATAATGATATCCAGGCTGTGAGGCATAAGAAAGACATGGAAGAGCATCTCTGCAGAGAAGGGAGGGAAGGCTGCCAACAGGGGACACATACCAGACACACCCTCACCTCCACAGAGGAACAGGACCACTTCTCAGCACTCTAATTTCTCATTTTTCCCACTGCCTGCTGAACTTTAATGGGGCCTTCTCCAAAAACCTAGGGGTAGAAATATCCCCACTTGGATGTACATGTGTCTGAAGACACCACTCAATGAATACCTGGGGATGTTTTGGGGCACCACAGTCAAATGAGTGCAAATATGGACATGTCTTTGTGTAGGATTGGCAGAGAAAGACCTGGAAATAAGGCTGAGAAGATTCCAGTGTTTACCTGCTGGGAAGTTTCACCTGGAGACAGATGAAAGCCACTCCACCCTCTTTTTCGGTGCATTTCCTTTTGTCCCATTGAGGTCTGAGGGTACTTATTCGTGAGTTTATCCTGCCTGCCCCTCACTTCCAGGCTAAATCATGACTTCGTATTTTCTCAAGGTTCTGGTCTGAATTCCCAAGACTTTTCTTATTTTCTGCCCTCCCCTGGAGTCTGCCTAGCAACTGTACTCTTGTGTCTTGAGGGAGAAGCATGGACTCTAATATCTGTCATTTAACAAATACAAAGGAAGCAGAAACCAGGGTCTCTGGGTGTTCGACCCCCTCTACCTCCTGGTCTGAAGGTGGGTGCTGTCCTGGGCACTCACAGAGGCCACTGTCAACCTTCGATAAACCTTGCCGGGCCCTCCCAGAACAGGCATCTCGCCCTCCCTGAACACCCAATAGGAGACAGCTAGAGAGCTTTGTGACTCGAGGGCACCTGTGAGAGCCAGAGAAACTCACCACCTATCAGTAAACAGGAGGGGGTGCCTTCTTATTCCCAAGTGTTTCCTACATACCATGGAATACTATGCAGCCATCAGGGGGAAGGTGCCCACTCAGTATGACTGATGTAGATTGCCAAGATAAAGAAAATGAAAACACCAGCGTGTTCTAGTACCCTACTTTTGAGATGAATAAAAGAGAATATACTGTATATGTTTGTCTACCCATAGAACATCTCTGGAAGGACACAAAAGAAAATAGCAACAGCGTAGCTTGCATCTGATGAGGAGAACTAAGCAGCTGACGATAGGGTGGAAACAGACGTCCTTTCCACAGTGGTCTCTTTGGTACACTACGTTGTTCTATGTGTATGTATTACCTACAAAAAAAATGACAATGAAAAGAAGGCTTTTTCTCCTTAAAGAGCTTGGGGGAAGGCAGACACGCAAACAATTACAATGCAATGTGCTCAGTGTTATTGAGATGCGCAGGGCGGGAAGGGAGCATACGAGAGAAGCTGTCTAAGTGGGCTTGGGGGTGTCAGGGAATTTGGAAGAATCATGCCGAATGCTGAAACCTCTCTGGGCTCAGCGTTGCCCAGGCTTAAAGGACACAGTGAGAAGGGACCTGAGACGAAGCTGCAAGAGCAGGTAGAGGCCGGAGTGTGAACTGCCTTGTGTGCCAAGCTAAAGAATTTAGATTTTAACCTAATAGGAAATAGGCAGCTATTAAATAATTTTCAGCAGAGAGTGACCTGTTCAGATTTGCTGTTTAGACAGATGACTCTGGCTGGGACGCGGAGGATAGATTAAGAGGGGTAAGGATGGGGCAGGGAGAAATGTTTTGAGGTTAATGCAATAATCTAGGTAAGAGATGGTGGGTAGATGACCCCAGGGGCAAAGGGAGGGAGGATGGCGGAGAAGAGATTAAACCTGAGACTTGAACTGGGCTGGCGATGTGTATGGAGACCATGCCCAAAGCCTGCTCTACCGCTCTCTGTTTTCTCACGCTGGCATCCTTCGCACGTTTGGATGCCCCAGATGCCCCAGCAGCTGGCAGGATGGGTCCAGGGAGCCCTTCCTGGTCTGCCTGTCTGCCTCCTTGCCCCAGGCTCCTTGGCAAAGCAGGGCAGGGAAAAGAGAACAGAAGTGTTTCCCTTGCCATCCAACTCCTAGGTCCCTCTTTTATTCCTTGCTCTCTCCGGATTCTGGTCCTCTCATTATTTCTGATCTGTACAGCTTGCCGCTTCCCTGGCTCAGCTCTCCCACCCCCGTCTGCAAAGTGTCAATCAAGCCATCAGATGAGCAGCTCAGCCTCATATCCTCAGCGTCTCTGCCCCAGGACACGAGAAGCGATTGCTGACACGCACAAGCAGCAAGGTGTAAGGCTGCTGGCTCTCCCTTTAATAGTCTTCCGATCCAGAATGGGTGTTAAAACGGAATTTGAGTGGATAGCTTCTCTCTGCCTGCCCCTGTCAGGACAGCCGCAAGGATGGGGAACCCTGAGAGAAGGGGAAGGCTTCAGAAGTCAATTCGCTTTTCATTTCAAGGTTGGGCCATGGCCAGTGTCTGCTTTCGGAGGAGCTGTTTGAAATTCTTAACGAGAAGAGAATGCTTGCGTCCAGGAATCCAGGGCAGCCTTGTGAAGCAGGGATGGGGAAATGGAATTGTCATTTAACTCTGAAGAGATATTGTATTAAACAAAGTGGGGGTGGGGGTGCGGGATACAGAGACGCTTTGTAGCTTCCCTGGAGGACTGAACAATAAGAAATATCGAGGGCAGCAGGAAGAACTGAGATTAGAACAAAGAGTGAACTTCCCCAGGCCCTGGAACCAGGGGCCAGGGAGATTTGAAGCATCTGCTTCCCCGGGGGCTTGCTCCTTCTTTTACAGATTGTGAATGGATGTGTGGTTTTTATAGAATACGGCAACTAATGAGCATGAAGCTCAATTACCCCACCAAGTTCTCTTTCGATTTTTGATCTCACACACGCAGAACACTTGGTTGCAATGTGTATGTATGTCTGTTTGTGTTCTGCTTGCCTTTCTCAGGATTATCTCATACACACATTTCTGCATAGCAGAGTCCAGTTTGTTATTGGGAATAGCTATGTAGTATTCCATTGTGCCAGTGAGCCAGAGCTGGTTCAGCCATTCCTTGTGGTTGGGTTATTTCTCATTTTTTTAATACTGTAAAAGCACAGATATAAATATCTTCATACCTTTGTCTCCCCTTGGGATATGGTTCCCCAGATTGAATTTCTGGGTCAGAAGGTTTGAGCTGTTTTACCCGGATTGCTGTGTGTTGCCCCAGCCACCTCCAGGAGATCCTGACAACCCAAATTGCAACCCTCCTCTATGTCTGTCCCCATAGCACTGACAACATAAGATGTTGTCATTTTTATTTATTTTTGCTCATTTAATAGGCATATAATAGTACCTTGCAGTTATTTAATTACCATTTTTTTCATTGCTAGTGAGACTGGGCACACTTCCATGTGAAGATTTATTGTCTGCTTTTCCTTGTGCGTAAACTGTTCATCTCCTCTGACATCTTATCAAGAGAAATCTGGGGGCTGATCTTATAGATTTATATCAAGCCTTTACATACTCAGATAGTACATTTTTCTCGGTTATGTCAGCCATTTTTTACTCTGGGGAGCTGTCCAGTTGTGATGTGGATGCTGGCCTGTTCCGGGGGATGGGAGTGGCAGATGGAGTTGTGAGGATTTCTGGACTCTTGAAATATATATATATATATATATATATATATATATATATATATATACATACACACACATATATATTATGTGTATATAGAATTAACTCACAGTTTTGGAGGCCAGCAAGCTGAAAATATGCAGAGCTAATATCTCAATTTGAGTCTGACAGCCAGAAGCTATAGAACTAGGAAGAGCCATTGCTCCAGTTTGANGATTTCTGGACTCTTGAAAAAAAAAAAAAAAAAAAATATATATATATATATATACACACACACATACTGGTTTTTTTTTTTTTTTAAGAAGAAAAAAAAAAAGCCAGGCATGGTGGCTTTTGCTTGTAACCTAGCACTTTTTTTTTTTTTTTTTTTTTTTTTTAAGGCAGAATCTTGCTCTCTCACCTGGGCTGGAGTACAGTGGCACAATCTGCGTTCACTGCAACCTCCGCCTCCTGGGTTCAAGCAATTATCTTGCCTCAGCCACCTGAGTAGCTGGGATTACAGGCCTACACTACCACACCCGGCCAATTTTTGTATTTTTTAGTAGAGACAGGGTTTTGCCATGTTGACCAGTCTGGTCTTGAACTCCTGGCCTCAAATGATCCTCCCACCTCGACCTCCCAAAGTGCTAAGATAACAGGCGTAAGCCATCACACCCGGCCAGTCCCAGCACTTTGAGAGGCCTAGGTGGGCAGATTGCTTGAGCCCAGGAGTTTCAGACCAGCCTGGGCAGCATGGCAAAACCACTGAATTATTGTCTGCCACCACTGCACTCCAGCTTGGGTGACAGAATGAAATCCTGTAACAGGAAAAAAAAAAAAAAAAAAGATGGAAGAAAGAAAAATCCAGTCCAATGGCACCTCCTCTCTGGGTTCCTGTTTTCCTAGGAACAAAAGGGCTGGGCTGAGAGGACAGCCAGTTGCCAAGACCAGTCTGGGGGATTACTTGTGGAATGAGAAGCGTTGCTGGAGGCCTTGGCGGGCCACTGTACAGAGGCTGCGCAGCTCCCTGTAGTCATGTGGGTTTCCTGGACCATTATTTTCTCCCACTCACTGTGGGAGAAACAGCAAAATACTGAAATCAGAATCATCATTACAAGTTCTGACTCGTCCTCAGTAAAGCACAGTGGTTAAAGGGATGGGTTCTGGAGCAGACCGACCCAGGTTCACAACTCAGTGTCTTCTTTTCTTTTCTTTTCTTTTCTTTCTTTTCTTTTCTTTTCCTTCCTTTTCTTTTCTCTTTTCTTTTCCTTCCTTTTCTTTTCTCTTTTCTTTTCTTTTTGCATAGAGCTGGAATCTTGCTCCATTGCCCAGGCTGGAGTGCAATGGTGTGATTATAGCTCACTGCAGCTTCAATCTTCTGGGCTCAAGCGATCCTCCTGCCTCGGCCTCCCAAGTAAGTAAGACTACAGGCACACACCACCATCCCTGGCTAATTTTTAACATTTTTTGTAGAGATGCAGTCTTGCTATGTTGCCCAGACTGGTCTCAAACTTCTGGCCTCAAGTGATTCTCCCGCCTCGGCCTCTCAAAATGTTGGGATTACAGATGTGAGTCACTGTGCCCAGCCTCAGTGTCTTTGTATACCAAAGGTATGGCTTTGGGTAAGATAGAACCTCTCTCAGCCTTCATGTCTTCAGCCATTAAGTAGTATTTTGGTTACGGCTATGTAAAAAACCTCCCCAAAATGTTGTGGCTGAAAACAACAGCCATTTTATTCTGTTTCATGGTTTTGTGGATCAGGAACTCAGATGAAGCTTGACTGGGTGATTCTTCTGCACTATGTAGCATCAGTTGGGTCACTTGGTACAATTTAGCTGGTGCTAGGCTGGGCTGGAGGAACCAAGATGACTTCACCTTTCTTTGAGACAAGGTCTTGCTATGTTGCACAGGCTTGTCTGGAAGTCCTGGCCTCAAGCGATCCTTCCTGACTCAGCCTCCCAAGTCAAGATAACTTCATTCTTATTTAGGCTTCTCCACATGGTCCCAGGTTCTCTCCACGTGGACTCTCCCATAGGATACCTGCACTTCTAACGTGGTGGCTTCAGGGCTCAAAGAATAAGGGCTCCTTGGCCAGGTGCGGTGGCTCATGCCTGTAACCCCAGCACTTTGGGAGGCTGAGGTAGTCGGATCATGAGGTCAGGAGTTCGAGACCAGCCCAGCCAATATGGTGAAACCCCATCTCTACTAAAAATATAAAAATTAGCTAGGCATAGTGGCATACGCCTGTAGGCCCAGCTACTCAGGAAGCTGAGGCAGAAGAATTGCTTAAACCCGTGAGTCAGAGGTTGCAGTGAGCCGAGATCGCGCCACTGCTCTCCAGCCTGAATGACAGAACGAGACTCCGTCTCAAAAAAAAAAAAATAAATAAATAAGGGCTCCAACATAAGAAGAGGAAGCTGCCAGTCTCTTTAGGGCTGTGCCAGAGAGTGTCATGGTATCACTTTTGCCATATTTTATTGGCTAAGCAGTCACAGATCCTGTGATGGAAGGAGTGATAAAGAATTTGGGGCCATCCTTAAACTGCCAAAAGTGGGCATAAAAATACTCCTAAGCCAGGTGCGGTGGCTCACACCTGTAATCCCAGCTTTTAGGAGGACAAGGTGGGAGGATTGTATGAGTCCAGGAGTTCAAGACCAGCCTGAGAAACATAGTGAGCCCTCATCTCTACGAAAAATAAACAAAATTAGTTGAGCATGGTGGCGTGCGTTTGTAGTTTCAGCTACTCAGGAGGCTGAGGTAGGAGGATCCCTCGAGCCCAGGAAGTAGAGGCTACAGTGAGCCGAGATCGTGTCACTACACTCCAGCCTGCGTGACAGTAAGATCCCAGAGATCCTGTCTCAAAACCCAAAAAACCAAAAACAAAACCCACAGAAACTCTTAGGGCTATGAGGAGTAAATGAGATAACGCATGCAGAGGCAGATTTACCATGAAGCAAATGAAACTTCAACCATGGGGGTCTTTAATTAAACAGTTTCTTCCACATCCGGGCATCTAATTTTGTATTCATAATTCTCCTTTTTCCTTTTTCTCAAAGAGGACCCTCAAACTGTATGAGAATCAGGCCCTACCCATCCTGGCTCTGTCCCGAATGCCAGTATCAGTACTTACTAAGCATACTGCCTGGGACAGAGAGACGTTCAACGTGGGGCCCCTCCAGGCACTGGGCTGGCCTGGTCCCCTCTCTGTGGCTGAGGAGAGGGCTTCTCCTCTCACTCTGTCCTTTCTGTCTTTTCAGGATCATTTCTTCGTCTCCTTTCTTCAAAATGAAAGTAAAACCCGCTGGGAATAATTTCATAATCACAAAACTGCCCTCCCAATTGGCCCCTGCCTCTACCCCCTGACCTCACCACCCACCAGGGAGGTGGGTCTTATTCTGGGCATCATGCCAAGTTCTTAGCTGGGCCCTCTAGAATCTCTAAAGGAAATCTGACTGAAGAGGGGAAAACCAGCAGGGGGAGGCAGCATTCCCAGTGCCCAGTATGGTCTAGGAGGCATTGAAATTCCAGGGCCGAAGTCCTGAGACAAAGATCATAATGAGACAGGAAGGTGGCAAAGGAAGGAGCCCATTTGCATGACAATAATTGAGCCAAGAATAGAAAGCCACAGGGATGCAAGGGTGAGGCTGGCAGCTGAGCTGGGCTAAACCTCACAAATCAGACTACCCAGCTCTGCTCCGCAGGGGAAGGGAGGCTGAGCCCTGGGCCAGGCTTGGCAGGGAAGGAAGGGGGAGGACACGGCCCCAGGGCATTGTGGGAACACTGGCCAGGCTGGACTTTGCCTGAACACTGGCCAGGCTGGACTTTGCCTTCCTCCTCGTCCTTCAGCCGGGAGCCCGTCTTTGTTTGCCTTTGCCTTTGAGGCTCTGTGGCTGTGGGGCTGAGTGGGCATCATGGCAGCTCAGAAAGATCTCTGGGACGCCATTGTGATTGGGGCTGGGATCCAGGGCTGCTTCACCGCATACCACCTGGCCAAACACAGGAAGAGAGTCCTCCTGCTGGAGCAGGTACTGTGTCCCTTCTGCACCCCCGGCTGTAAGGACTGTCCTAGCCTCCTCCCCTGCAGAGGGGTTTTCAGAGCCAGCAGGCTACAGGGCAAGGCCAAAGGGCCTGAATCATCAAAAATTCTGTGTAATTTGTATCTTAGCTGCCTAGTGTGTTTCATGACAATTCAAAGAAGTTTCACATCCCTCACACCCACATTGGGTTTCTAGGCACATTTCCTCTTTCTACTGCTTCCCAGTTCCTGCCCTTGACCAAGCGTCCCAGGCCCTGTTCTCTTCCGTCTCACTGCTCTGTCCCTTCTGCGCCCAAATGGTTGATCACCCCCCCAAGAAAAATAATTGGTTCTTCTCTGGGTAACCTAAAGTAAAGATAATTTTGCCTAGAGGCAAAGGTTGATTTATCCACCTAAGAGGTAGGATTATGTCCTGCATATTCCTGGCCTCTCACCCCAGAACCCAGCAGAAGCTTCTGTTTTTTCGGTTTTGTTTTGTTTTGTTTTGTTTTGCCACCTCCAGATAATAGCAGCCTCCTTGTTTGACACATGATAAGTGAGACTGAGGTCTTATTTTTTCCTGCTATGCAGTGCAGTCTGCAGTGACCACTGCTGGTGGGCCCTGTGTGTCTGTGGGGTCCTTTGAGGACAGGGCCACCCAGCTATCATCAAAGCTTTCCACTGCAGTGGGCTCTCCCTTTCCATTCTGCCTGCAGTTACCCAGGCTGGCTATGGTTTGCTCTTCTTGGTAATGAGCCAGAGTATTTAGAAACCTTCTTCATTTCTCTATCAGTTTTCTCAAAGCCCAAGGGATTCCTGGTTCATCCTCTCAGGAAACTCATTGTTGCTGAATCCTGAGGTGGTTCTCTTACCCTGAGTGATCTGTAGCCACAGAGAAATAAAGTCAGCATCAGTTTCCTTGTTCATAAAATGAAGGGGCTAGACTAGTTGAACTGGAAGGTTTTTTCTAATTTTTCTTCGTTATGAATCTAAGCGAGGTGAGATTGCAGCAGGATGGTTGGAGACTAGCTAACAAAGGAACTTCTTTCTGGATGTGAACAGTGTTAGCAAAAGGAAGCCCAAGTTAGTGCTATTGAAGAACTTCTATCTTGATTGCCAAGTCAGTAACTTGGTCATGAAGAGAGAATTTGGAAAGATTGTATGGATTTTTTTTTTTTTTTTTTGAGACAGGATCTCACTCTATTGCCCAGGCTGGAGTGCAGTAGTACTATCACAGTTCACTGCAGCCTCAAACTGCTGGGCTTAAGCAGTCCTCCTACCTCAGCCTCCCAAGTAGCTGGGACTACAAGTGCCACCACACCTGATAGTTTTTAAATTTTTGAGGAGACTGGGTCTTGCTATATTGCCTAAGCTGGTCTTGCATTCCTGGCTCAAATTATCTTCCTGTGTATAATCCTTCCCCAGATTGTGTGGAAATATTTGAAGGATAAATGGATCCTGGTTGACAGCACACGCAGAGATGGCTCCTAACGGGGGATGCAGTGTGAGGGGTAATGGCTTCCATCATCTCTCTTGTTTTCCACTTCCAGTTCTTTCTACCACACTCCCGAGGAAGCTCCCATGGACAAAGCCGGATAATCCGAAAGGCATACCTGGAAGACTTTTACACCCAGATGATGCATGAGTGTTATCAGATATGGGCCCAGTTGGAGCACGAGGCTGGAACTCAATTGCACAGGTGGGCTGTGGGAGGAATTCCTTGAATCATGGGGCTCTGCACCTGCAGGTGCTTTTAGTGTGTGAAGTGGCAGTGCTATGGAACATTTGGAATGCAACGGGAGGGACGCAAGGCCTCAGGAAGTACCAGATGCATGGAAGAGTTCTGCTGTCGTGGTGGTCACCCCACAGGTCCAACTGACTCTGGTCAGGCTCTGCGTTGCAGGGCTGGGTTCAGACCATGTGTCCAAGGCTAGTAGAAGCGGTAATGGAAAGCCTGCTGGCAAGGCACCGTGTGGCAGATGCCCTGAGTGGGGCAGGAGTCTGCTGGAGAGTGTATTTTCAACTCTGTGGAGGCCTCTGCAACTCTTTTAGGGCAGGGGTTGAGATAGAGGAGGAGGCTGCTTTCAGGATTCTTTTTTTTTAAATTATTGATGGAGTCTCGCTTTGTTGTCAGGCTAGAGTGCAGTGGCACCATCTCGGCTCACTGCAACCTCCACCTCCCGGGTTCAAGCGATTCTTCTGCTTCAGCCTCCCAGGTAGCTGGGACTACAGGTGCATGCCACCACGCCCAGCTAATTTTTGTATTTCTAGTAGAGACGGGGTTTCACCATGTTGGCCAGGCTGGTCTCGATCTCTTGACCTCATTATTCGCCTGCCTCGGCCTCCCAAAGTGCTGGGATTACAGGCGTGAGCCACCGCTCCCGGCCCGGGATTCTTTATAGTCCAACCAATATCCTAACTTTTCCTGAGGGGTCCTCACCCCTTGTAGCAACCCTATAAACCCATTTTGTTCTCTCTGAGTACCTTTTCCTGTAGGAACAAAATGGGGACGTTCCCCAGGCTGGATTGCTTGCCAGGGAGTGAGCCTGCACCTCTTTCTCTGCTACCTTCATGGCTCTCTCCAACCCTTGACCTTTCAAATACTCATGGGAAAGAAAGCCAACAATCTGTGATGCAATGGGAACTTTAACCATCCCGCCTCCCTCCCACCTCCTCTGTGACTCTTAACTGAACTTCCTACAAACCCTGGCTCTACCCTATAGGGTGGTGGTTATTTTAATGGCCAGGAACCAAGAGGTTAGTGTTCTGTTGCAAAAATACCATTAACTTAAGAACAAAGTGAAATCCATTATGCAAATCAGCCAGGGCAGCTAATTACAGATTTATTCAGAGGCAGCTAATGCACCCAGCACCCAAATAAAGGAGCATGTCTTGCTGGGGGGTGGCCTGGCAGAGGGACCCTTCTCTGCCAGTTGTCTGTGAATACTGCTGAGTATCTTTTGCTAAGAGACTCGCCCTGGGCCTTGGAGGGCGCACTTCTTCCCAGCACACAATGAGACAACTAAGACTTGTTAGCGTGTCTGCAATCTTTCTGAGGGAGATGATTCTGGAGGGAGACAGGCTTAGGTTTGACTTTGTGCTCTATTTCTCACCAGATATGTGATCTTGGAAAAGTTTCTTGACTTCTCTGTGCCTCACTTTTTCTCATAGGGCTCTGAGAGAATTAAATGAGACTTTTGTGAAATACTTGGCCCAACGTCTAGCACCTTTCAATAAGGGGCAGTCCATTCCATCCATTCTGGGTCAGCTGCATCCTGTTCCATTGAGCGACAGGGGGAGGAAAGGCAGGAGGAGACAGATGGGTGCAACAACCACAGATAGCAAGGGGAGTGGCAGCAGGAAAGAGGGAGAGGGATCCTTGGGTAGGAGACTCTCAGAAGCGCACAATCCTCCTCTTTGCCAGGAGGACAGGAATTTGGAAGAGCTTTGGAACCGGACCTGGCTCTCAATCTCAGCTCTGACACACTCAGCTGTGTGGTTTGGAACAAGCTGTTGAACCTCTGTTGAGACTCAGTTGTTTTTTTTTTTTTTTTTTTTTTTTTTGAGACAGAGTCTCGCTCTGTCGCCCAGGCTGGAGTGCAGTGGTGCCATCTCTGCTCACTGCAAGCTCCACCTCCCGGGTTCACACCATTCTTGTGCCTCAGCCTCCCGAGTAGCTGGGACTACAGGCGCGTACCACCATGCCCAGCTAATTTTTTGTATATTTAGTAGAGACGGGGTTTCACCGCGTTAGCCAGGATGATCTAGATCTCCTGACCTCGTGATCTGCCCACCTCGGCCTCCCAAAGTGCTGGGATTACAGGCGTGAGCCACCGCGCCCAGCCAGAGACTCAGTTTTTTCATCTGTGGAGTAGGGATACTAATACCTATGTCATGGTGCTGGTGTGAGGATAAGTAGGTAATGGGCTTAGAACAGCACCTGGAAAACTATCTTCCTCCTCCTCCTCACCATATATGTAGTGTTTACAATAAGAAACTAGGCTGGGTGCAGTGGCTCGCGCCTGTAATTCCAGCACTTTGGGAGGCTGAGGCAGGTGGATTACCTGAAGTCAGGAGTTAAAAACCAGCCTGGCCAACATGGTGAAACCCTGCCTCTACTGAAAATACAAAAATTAGCTGGGCATGGTGGCGGACACCTGTAATCCCAGCTATTAGGGAGGCTGATGAGGCAGAAGAATTGCTTGAACCCAGGAGGCAGAGGTTGCAGAGAGCCGAGATCATGCCACTGCACTGCACTCCAGCCTGCACTCCAGCCTGGGAGACTTTGTCTCCAAAAAAAAAGAAAAGAAAAGAGAAAAACTAAGAGTTGCTCTAAGGACCTGACACCTATAACTCATTCCATTCTGCCCACAATCTTTTTTTTTTTTTTTTTGAGACGGAGTCTGGCTCTGTCGCCCAGGCTGGAGTGCAGTGGCCGGATCTCGGCTCACTGCAAGCTCCGCCTCCCAGGTTTACGCCATTCTCCCGCCTCAGCCTCCGGAGTAGCTGGGACTACAGGCACCCGCCACCTCGCCCGGCTAGTTTTTTGTATTTTTTAGTAGAGACGGGGTTTCACTGTGTTAGCCAGGATGGTCTCGATCTCCTGACCTCGTGATCCGCCCGTCTCGGCCTCCCAAAGTGCTGGGATTACAGGCTTGAGCCACCGCGCCCAGCCTCTGCCCACAATCTTATGAGAGGGTTGCTGCCAGGTAGTCAGGGTCTTATCCCATTAGTGCAAATCACAAAATTACTATACTCTTAAGTCTAGAATAGAGGTTGGCCAGCTTTATCTGTAAATAGCCACCTAGTAAGTATCTTAGCCTTTGCAGGCCATGTGGTCTCTGTTACAATTATTCAACTCTGCCATTGTAGCATGAAAGCAAGATGTAAATAAATGAGCCTGGATGTATTCTAATAAAACTTTATTTATAGATGCTGAAATTTGAACTTCATGTAATTTTCATGTATCACTCAACATTATTCTTCTTTGGATTAAAAAACATCAACAATTTAAAAATTTTAAAACCGTCTTGGATCATGGACCAGACAAAAACAGGCAGAAGGCCAAATTTGGTCCCTGAGTGGTGGCTTGCTGGCCATGGGTCTGGAAGATACCTCAAACTGGTTAACTTGTCCATTTCTGTCTCCCAAGAAGTTCACGCCTAAATCATCCCAGGTCAAAAGACTGCTACTATGCATTTAAAGACAGGGAAATATCACAGCCCTTCTTAAAAGACCATTCCGATGTCTCATTGCCTCAGTTATGAAAAATGAAAAGTTATGTGAGTATGCTTTAAAAACCTCTAGAGTGCTAAAGTATTCTTACTATTGTTGTTATTATTCTATTATTATAAGTCCTTTCTTATGGCGAGCCTAATGTACTCAGGCACACTAATTTATTTGGTTCTTTACTTAGCAGGGACAGAGCAGATACTTCCTATTCTCAGAATGGTATCTGAATACAGCTCTGCTACCTTTGGGCTAAAAGCCATTCTAATTCCTTTAGCTTTTACTGATTCTTATTTTCTAAATGATTCATCATCTGTGTGGTTCTTACTTCTCCCCAGGTTCTTCTAGAAGAACCAGCACAATACCATACTACTACTGATAGATATGAGCATACTTAATGCTATTTGATGATGATTAAAAAAAAAAAACAAAAAAACAAAACCTTTAGGAGTTGGCAGTTCAGGTGGTTGTCCAGTGCTTTTCATTCTGTTCAGCTGCTTCCTGTGACAGCGGCATACTAAACATGGGTAGATTTGGGATATTTGCATATATTCTGGGAACAGACAATGACACATGTGTCAGATCACAAGGTCTGAATCTTTTGTGATGTGTATAGCCAGGATGCTGATTCCAACAGCAAAATCCAGCTCCCTGGCCCATCTCTTTTTTGCCCCGCCTTCTCCCTTTGAGTCCTACTATCTAGCTCCTGACCCGGGCTGCCCCTGCTTAGCTGACAATATCAGACAAGATCACAGCCGTAGGCAGTACAGCTGCTGGCAGAACCTGGTGGCCCCCTCTGCAGCTGCTGCTTCTAGTGTCTGCGAAGTGTCTGGCTTGTCAGCCACATCCCCTCCCTGGAGCAGTCTTTGTTAACCAATTCCACCTCGGCCCACTGAGCGGAAGATGAAAAGCTGAGAGCTCCTCCAAAACCAACAAAGACAGCAGCCATTACCAAGTCCCCGTTCGAATCCTTTCCCCAAGGTGACTCAGAGCTGACTTGCTTGGCATTTTTAACCCAGAGAGGGGAGAGCTGGAGCTTGGGATGGAAGATGGCAGGTGCAGGGAGAGCTGTCTCCCCACCTAATTCCTCCCCACTCCATCTTGCACCCTGTCCTGCTACAGTAACTGGTGGAAATCCCTGATCACCAACTCCCTACATCGTATCTGACGCATTAGTCGGGCCATAGAGGAGTCAACAAGGCCCTTGGGAGGAGTCTTCAATTACCTCTTCCTAGTGCTGGATCAAGCTAGGGTCAGGAGGAAGGAATAGTTCATACCAAATACTCTTTACTCAGCTGATGGGCATTCTGGGAGCTGGGAGCTGCACTCTTTTCTAGGGTTCCCTGGCAACTCATGTGATGGCTTTCAGTCCTTCTTTGTAGTTAGTCCTGACCATTCATTTCCCAGTCATTTTTTATCCTGCGGATGCCCTCGTCTCTTCTCACCCTTCTCCTTTCCAAACTTGCAGCCCGGGTCTAAGCAGAAAAAAGAAGACGGGGAAGTCACGAACATAGGGGTGAGAAATTGATGCAGAATGAGCAGTCTATTTGTTGGGATCTAGAAAAAGCCATTAAGAAAATAAGCACTTAAATGATTTTCAATCTGCCCGTGGAAGCCATCTATCTTCATGCTGGGGGGAAAAGGCCCATTCTCCAATCTTGGTTTTGATTGACTGGTTTCCAATTCTCTAAGCGTTTCCCATAGGAGCCTCTCACCTATCTCCCATAATGACAGGCCCTTGCATTTCCAGGCAGTGTTTTACATTTATTTCCGATTTGCTCATAATGGTCAAAAATCTCTCTCCAATACAAGGCATTTCTCCAGCAGCGCACGGTTTCCCTCAGGCCAAATAGCTTAGCTGTGATCCACGGAAAATGAGAATTTCCCAAACACATCTTCGGACTAGGGGAGGGTCCGGCATCACACATTCAGATGGAAAATTTCCCACTGTTAGATCAATATCTGGGCTAAGAAATAAATGCCACAGGGCCAGAGAGCTGGAGCAAAATGATTACAATCGGCACAATTACATTCACCAGCAGAATCAGCTCACTGATTACCCCCAGGGATGGGGAGCTCCCGCTTCATCCACCACAGGACGGCTTGGGAATTAGAACATCACTCAGCATTTCATATTTCGACAGATTTGCCCGTTGTCTTGGCATGAGTTCATTTTTCCCATACAGTACATCCCTGTAAGAGGAGTCATTTCAAGGAAAGAAGGAAGGAAGGAAGAAGGAAAGGAGGAAGAAACAATGGAAAAAGGGAAAGGAAATCTCAGAGTACAGGAGAGGCCAAAGCTGCTATATTGCAGGCAGAGGTTAGAATATGCTGCTCTGGAATTTTCAGGTCAGGGATTTCACATTACATCTGCTTAGGTGTGGTTTAAGCCAGGTCTCTCCCAGAATCCCTCCCAGCCAGCACCCCATTGGGTAAAAAGGGCTCAAGGAAATACACCTGAGTGACTTCATACTTATTTATTGACTAAGAAGTTTACTAGGGCCAGGCACAGTGGCTCATGCTTATAATCCTAGCACTTTGGGAGATCAAGACAGGAGGATCACTTGAGGCCAGCAGTTTGATACAGGCCTGGGCAACATACCATGTGACTCTTGTGTCTACAAAACACAAAAAATTAGCCAAGTGTGGTGGCTCACGCCTGTAGTCCCAGATATTTGGGAGGCCAAGGCAGGAGGATTGCTTGAGGCCAGGAGTTTGAGATAGGCCTCTGCAACACAGCGAGACCCCTATTTCTGCACACATGCAGAATTAGCCAAGTGTGGTGGCATGTGCCTGTAGTCCTGGTTACTTGGAGGGCTGAGGCAAGAGGAGCTCACTCGTGGCTGCAGTGAGCTGTGAACGTGCCACTGCACTCCAGCCTGGGTGATAGAGACCCCATCTCCATTTAAAAAAAAAAAAAAAAGTTTTGTCAGGTGCAGTGGCCCCTGCCTGCAATCTCAGCACTTTGTGAGGCTGAGACAGGCAGATCATGAGATCAGGAATTCGAGACCACCCTGGCCAGCAAGGTGAAACCCTGTCTCTACTAAAAAAATCCAAAAATGAGCCGGGCGTGGTGGTGTGCGCCTGTAATCCCAGCTACTCCGGAGGGTGAGGCAGGAGAATTGCTTAAACCCAGGGCGGAGGTTGCTGTGAGCTGAGATCGCACCACTGCACTCCAGCCTGGGTGACGGAGCTAGACTCAGTCTTGGGGGGGAAAAAAAAAAGTTTACTAGGTAAGTGTTCATTACCTCTGAACCAATCTGAAGTCCTTTTGGGGGCCACAGAAAAAAGACAGTCTGCTAAGAGCAGGGATTTCCACTGCATCTTTCCTCTGTTGAGCTTTGAAGAGGCAGAGCTCTCGTTGCTATCTCGCTGGTGGTGGATGCTGGGTAGGCGGGGGCCATGGCAAATGGATTGGGCATGCTGCGCGGCTCTGTGTACTGACACCCGCCCCAGGGCCCACAGTGTCCCTACCCCTCCCAATCTTCTCTTTAATCCCCCCAACCAGATAATGTGGGATTTGGAAGCATGTAATATCCATGAGACTCCATTATAGGCTATTACGAGCTTTATGCGTGCTACCTGGGGGATGTACCAGGCCGCTGCTGGGCAGTGCAGTGGCTGCAATGGAGAAGGACCACACAAACGGTCCCAAAGGCCAGAGCGACTCTTCCATTGTTTCTATCTGTTTCCCCCAAAAGGGAGCTCTGGTCTCTTGTGACAGAGAGGCAGGAAGCATGAAAGAGAAACAGCTTTCACTCCCTTAGGGAGTAAAAGCATAGAGGGAGGTACAGGGAGAAACAAAATCACAGTCACCGAATGTATTGCTGGAGCCCTAGCAGACCATCTACCAGTGTTTCTGCATGAGAACGCCATTGGAATTTGGGGTGGAATCTTCTCGAGCATTGCAGGTGTAGCATCCCTGGCCCCTGCCCACTAAATGTGAGAGGCAGCCCCAGGCATTGTGCCAACTACAAAAATGGGTCATGCCATTTTCAGTTGTCCCTGGGGGTGGGTGGGTAAGCGGGGGGTACCACCCTGGTGAGGAACCATCAGTAGTTCAACAGGCACGTTACAGAGGAGGAATCTGGGCCCAGAGAGGTGGGTGACCTGATCAAGGTCATGGCCAAGGTGAAGCCAGGACTAGAGACAGAGCCAGGTCTCTCAGTTTAGGACCCTTTCCACAAAACAGGCAGTCTCTAAGGAACTGAGAGACAGAGACAGACACTCAGGAAGGGACAAACATATATGACAAGAAAGAGAAAGAGGAAAGCGGGGAGGGCAGGGGAGAATAACAGAACAGAGAGATCAAAATAGTGAATGGGGTCAGGGGACAGGAGGAAGGGGAAGAAATATCATCAAACTGAATGAACTTCCACCACTTCCAAGCCATGGGACATGAAGGAGAACTTAGGATCCAAGGGCAGGATGGTTCCTGAGAAGGGGCATAGAGGACAAGAAAACCAGTGAGAGCCAAGGGCCGACTTGGGAATGGGCTGGAAATCAGCATGAGAATACTGGGATTCTACTGACTGAATCTAGATGACTTCACCTCTTCTCTGAACATGAGGCCATGACTCCTCTCAGTGCCTACACCTGGACCTGAGATCCCTCCTGAAGGAGAGCAAATGGTCCAGGGCTTTGCTTTGTTTTGCTTTGTTTTGAGACAGAGGCTTGCTCTCTCATCCAGGCTGGAGTGCAACGGTGCGATCGTGGCTCACTGCAGCCCTGACCTCCCTGGCTAAAGTGATCCTCTCACCTCAGCCTCCCAAATAGCTGGGATCACAGGCATGTGACACCACGCTTGGCTACTTTTAAAAAAATTTTTTACTTTTTGCAGACGCAGAGTCTCGTGATATTGCCCAGGCTGCTAGTGAACTAATTAGTGGCCTCAAGTGATCCTCCTACCTCAGCTCCTGAGGTGCGGGGATTACAGGCGCAAGTCACCACATCAGGCCAGGATTTTGAAACATACCTTCACCTAGGTGACTTATTTTTTAACAGGCAGACTGGATTACTGCTGCTGGGAATGAAGGAGAATCAAGAATTAAAGACAATCCAGGCCACTCTGTCTAGGCAGAGGGTGGAGCACCAGTGTCTTTCATCTGAGGAACTGAAGCAACGTTTCCCAAATATTCGGTTGACCAGGGGAGAAGTGGGGCTCTTGGACAATTCCGGAGGAGTTCTCTATGCATACAAGGCCCTCAGAGCCCTGCAGGTGATGTCGTACAGCACTGGGGCAATGTAGGTGCTCCCTGCTCTGGGCGTCCTGGGTCCCAACCAGCCAGCCCAAGACCCCCCTCTGGATGAGGTCTTTGGCCTGCTGGCTTAGTCTTGACTTTTTGGGCAGGGCAGTGATATATATGCAGCTGGCCTTGTCAATACAGGACAGGTCTAGATTCTGCACTCTTTTCTGCCCTAGGCGAAAGGCTTTCTGTCCACCAGGGTGAACCACATACAGAACTAATTCACCTTTTCCTGCTCCTGCCCTTTCAGGATGCAGTTCGACAGCTAGGAGGCATAGTGCATGACGGAGAGAAGGTGGTGGAGATAAACCCAGGGCTACTGGTCAAGGTGAAAACCACCACCAGGAGCTACCAAGCTAAGAGCTTGGTCATCACGGCAGGTCCTTGGACCAACGAGCTCCTCCGTCCCCTGGGCATTGAGCTGCCTCTCCAGGTAAGAGTAGCTGGAAGCCTGAGAGTTGGTGCTCAAGAGAAGCCTTGGAACCTGATGGAGTCAAATTTGCATCCTGGATCTGGACAACCTTGGGCAAATTCGTTCACCTCACTGAGCCTCAATTTTATCACCTGTAATGTTGGGGGATGATAGCTACCTCATAGGACTATCGGAGAATTAAATTATTAGGCTGGTGCAAAAAGTAATTGTAGTTTTACCATTCAAAGTCATGGCAAAAACCACAATTACTTTTGCACCAACCTAATATATGTTGTATATAAAGCCTTTAAGAGGCCGGATGTGGTGGCTGACACCTGTAGTCCCAACACTCTGGGAGACCGAAGCAGGAGAATTTCTTAGCCCAGGAGTTCAAGACCAGCCTGGGCAATATGGTGAGAACCTGTCTCTACAAAAACAAAAAAACTTAGCCAGGTGTAGTGGCATGCGCTTGTAGTCCCAGCTACTTGGGAGACTGAGGCAGGAGGATGGCCTGAGCCTAGGAGGTTAAGGCTGCAGCGAGTCGTGATTCTACCACTGCACTCCAGTCTGGGTGACAGAGCAAGACCCTGTCTCAATAAAATAAAATAAAATAAAATAAAAATAAAGTCCTTAGGACATAACCTGGCTTGTAGTAAGCACTCAATAAACCTGAGGTCTTATTAATTCCCAGAGAGAGAGAGAAATAGGGCAGGGGGCTGAGTGTAGTTATGGGAGAAAACTAAGAATGGGAGAAGAGACAGAGGCTCAGAGATCTTTGTGCATTGTAACACATGTAACAGGTAAACAACATGAGAAGTGGGAGAGACAAACATGGATGAGTTCAATTGGGTGTCCAGGCTTGCGTTAAAGGGCCACAGGGGCCCAGAGAAACTGCTCTCATTGCTGTACAGTTCCATGGCTTTTCTTTATCTCCCACTTCCTCTCCCTGCCTCAAGACCCTGCGGATCAACGTGTGTTACTGGCGAGAGAGGGTTCCTGGGAGCTATGGTGTGTCCCAGGCCTTTCCATGCTTCCTGTGGCTGGGCTTGTATCCCCACCACCTCTACGGACTGCCTGCAGGAGAGTACCCAGGGCTGATGAAGGTGAGCAGAAAGATCGAGAAAAGGCAGGTAGATGCCAGTGCAGATTGGGGGAAGCAGCTCTAACTTACCCTCCATAGATGCCCTTGGGTCTCAGGGGCAGCAGAAGGAGCCTGCTTCACTCTTGGCGATTTGCAAGGAAAGACCCTCAGCTGCCCTGAGGTCCAGCAAAAGGAGCCCTTCCTTTGCAAACATAGGGTGGTTGCAGGGACCAAGAGCTAAGCAGCCTCAGGTGACAGCCCGCAGCACTTGCCAGGAGTGGGGAAGGATGGAATGACGGATGGGGCCCTCCTGTGTACACGCCTGCCCTTCGGCTGTGGCTGTGCGCAGAAGGCCAGCCCTCACCACTCCTGCCGCTCTGATTGGGAGCCAGGTCAGCTATCACCACGGCAACCATGCAGACCCTGAGGAGCGGGACTGCCCCACAGCACGCGCAGACATCCGAGACGTCCAGATCGTGAGCAGCTTTGTCAGAGATCACTTTCCTGACCTGAAGCCCGAGCCTGCTGTCATGGAGAGCTGCATGTACACGGTAAGGGGTCTGGGCAGCCTTGCTGGGCCCCCTCAACCATTCTACAGAAGGGAAGAAGGAGACAGACCTTGCACTGGCCAGGCCCGATTGTTTGACCCCTGCCATAGTGTTTGACTTTAAACAAACGAGCTCATTTCTGTGGGTAGGTTCACCTCTACCAGAGAAGGGCCTGTTGGAAATTATTCCTATTCTTCTTCATTAGGAAACTAGGCTATGCCTGGCAGTCGGTCCTTCACTCTGATTCCCAGAAGAGCTCTAAAAGATTTTTTGGCAAGCTCCTCCAGTTGAGCAGGCCTTAGGGACAAAGAGAAGAGACAGATGTCACCAGGGCCTGAGGCATCTTGGCTAAAGTTAGTTTACAAAGATTAACTGAACACCTACTGTGTTCATAGCTCTGTGCGAGAAGAAAGGCAGATGGACAAATGAGAAAGACTGGCACGCCCAGAAGGGCACGGGCATGCGGAAAGCATCCCTGTGCCTCATTCCATCCTTTCTGGAAAGAAATCCAGCCCAGCCCCTTCCAGTTAGAGCCTGCAGTTCTTCCTCTTCCCTCGAGCCTCAAAGAACACAAGGTGTGATTGTTTCTTTCTAGAATACCCCTGATGAGCACTTCATTCTCGATCGCCACCCAAAGTATGACAACATTGTCATTGGTGCTGGATTCTCTGGTGAGCCTGAGCTGGGGGGAATGGGGTGCCTTAAAGCTGACCTAACTCAGCGCCAGGAGAAATGGTATTTTCCACACTCTTAGCTGCCCAGATAGGTGCTGAAGCCTGGACATTGTAGGTATAAGGAGGCTGGGCAGTTAGAAAAGGGGTATTCATGGTGGGAGGCCACTTCTGGCTTTGGGATGTGACCAGGAGGATAGTCAGCCCTGTCTGGGTAAGTAGGGGATGTCCAGAGAGCTCAGCCTCTCTGTCTGTGAAGTTGCCTGAGAGTCTGCTCATCCCTTCCTAGGGCATGGGTTCAAGCTGGCCCCTGTGGTGGGGAAGATCCTGTATGAATTAAGCATGAAATTAACACCATCTTATGACTTGGCACCTTTTCGAATCAGCCGTTTCCCAAGCCTGGGCAAAGCCCACCTTTGACCTCTGGCCAGAAGCCTCCCTCCTGTGCACAGGAGTCGATTTCACAGATGGAGAAGATGTCTCAGATGAAGGGAGTATCCCTGAGATGTCATCCTTTTTCTTCTGCCTCACTTGAATCCCGCATAAACACAAGATGATTGAGTCTACCTTCTTTCCTTGGCCAGCCCCCCTTTCCTTCTGCCTCGCTTGAATCCCCCGTAAACACCAGGCAATTGAGTCCACCTTCTTTCCTTGGTCACCTCCCCATTCACAACTACTTTCTTGCTCCCAGAAGGCTGATCAGATATTCTACCATCACAGAGTAGCAAAGACCTTTGAGATGGATATATCAGGAAGAGGGCACAAGAACTGACTCTGGCGACCAAAGCAGTTGTTAAAAATTCTCTTTGCTGGGAGCGAGGTGTGGTGGCTCACCCCTGTAATCCCAGCACTTTGGGGGGCCGAGACAGGCGGATCACCTGAGGCCAGGAGTTCAAGACCAGCTTGGCCAACATGGTGAAACCCTGCCTCTACTAAAAATACAAAATTAGCCGGGTGTGGTGGCGCATGCCTGTAATCCCAGCTCGTTTAAACAAATGAGCTCATTTCTGTGGGTAGGTTCACCTCTACCAGAGGTGACTTGGGAGACTGAGGCAGGAGAATCACTTGAACCCGGGAGGCGGAGATTGCAGTGAGCCGAGATTGTGCCATTGCACTCCAGCCTGGGCAACAAGAGTGATACGCTGTATCAAAAAAATAAAAATAAAAATAAATAAATAAGTAAATCAATCAATCAATCTCTTCGTTGGGATATTTGAAGAGCTTGGGATGGATTTTTGACTAAATCTCCCCCGAGGAGGGTGAACAAGATGATCTGAGAGATCACTAGTGCTCTTGGAGTTCCTTTTCCTAAAGCTAAGGCCAGCCTCCGTCACAAATGCCCATAAAATCTGGTTCATCTTCGGTGAACAATAAATATTTGTTGAACAAATAAATAACTGCCTTGCATTAAGTCTGTAGTGGGCTTTCTTTTCTGTGTGACCTCATTTCTTCCAGGCTCTAATTGTCTAAATCAGCACCACAGAATCCATTAACCCAGGAACCCTTGGAGTCTTTATCCCCTCAATGCGCTGCACCCCCTTTCTCTGGATTCTTTGTCTCCTCCTCACCCCCTTTCTGGTTGTGTGAAGATGCTCAGCTCCCCAGTCTCTCATTAAGGTGTATTGTCAGGTCCTTATGAAGATGGAGCTGTTATACCAGAAAGAAAGAGAGAGACACACTCGCTTAGAAACCCTGTTCAATGTTTGAATGTTAAATGTGCCATTTTATTATCATTAGGATTGCTCCCACTTAATGAAACAGCATTAGCACCGAGTCGGCTGGCCTCCTTGCACTAATTGCTTTGGAAGGGAACAGGCTTATAACCATCCCAGGGTGGGTGGAGGGGTGAGGGGTGGAAACAGGGACTCGAGCAAGTTTGGATGCACTCAGATGAAATCCACCTGGAGGATCTCCAGATTGGGCCAGTTCCGCCCCAGAACAGGAGTTAAAATGCTCTAGAGAGAAAAACTGGGACCGGGCGGGCAGGATGTGTTAGGGGGAATCACAGAGTGGGGAGGAGCAGGCAGTGAGAATGACAGTACAAATAGCTCCAAAGGAAATACAACACAGAGGAAATGGCTCTTCAGCTGCCTGAGTCCTTAAGGTCCTAGGCATGTGTATTAGCACTAATTCTCCAGTGTGTTATAAAAAGTAACCAAGGCCGGGCGCTGTGGCTCACGCCTGTCATCCCAACACTTTGGGAGGCTGAGGGGGGTGGATCACCTGAGGTCAGCAGTTTGAGACCAGCCTGGCCAATGTGACAAAACCCCATCTCTACTAAAAACACAAAAATTAGTTGGGCATGGTGGCGAGCGCCTGTAGTTCCAGCTACTCAGGAGGCTGAGGCAGGAGAATAACTTGACCCCAGGAGGCAGAGGATGCAGTGAGCCGAGACAGCGCCACTGCACTCTAGCCTAGGTGACACAGCGAGACTCAGTCTTAAAAAAAAAAAAAATGCCAGCCAAACCTGTCAACCCCACGCCAAATCTGCTTTTTGTGTGATCTCAGATGGTTCCCTGAACCTCAGCCTCTGTAAAATGGGAGTATTATATCTGTAAATGGGCATAATAATGCTGACCAGCTCCACAGGGGTGTGTGAGGATCAAATAAGATCATTCATTCATGCATTTGTTCAAAACACAAATATTGAGTGAGCCTCTATTATGTGCCAGGCACTATGTAGGCACCATAGATGTATCAGTGAATAAAACAGATAAAAATCCCTGTTCTAAAACAGCATGGTTGTTCCTCAAAAAATTAAAAATAGAATTACCATATGATCCAGCAATTACACTTCTGGTATATGCCCAAAAGAACGGAAAACAGGATCTCAAAGAGTTATTTATACACCCCTGTTCAGAGCGGCATTATTCACGATGGCCAAGAGGTAGAAACAACTGAGGCGTCCATGGATGGATGAATGGATAAACAATATGTGGTATGTACATACAATGTAATGTTATTCAGCCTTAGAAATAAGGGGAATTCTGGCTGGGCACAGTGGCTCACACCTGTAATCCCAGAACTTTGGGAGGCCGAGGGCAGGTAGATCACTTGAGTCCAGGAGTTGGAGACCAGCTTGGCCATCATGGCGAAACCCTGTCTCTACTAAAAATACAAAAATTAGGCAGGGTGCAGTGGCTCACGCCTGTAATCCCAGCACTTTGGGAGGCTGAGGCAGGTGGAGCAGGAGGTCAAGAGATCGAGACCATCCTGGCCAACATGGTGAAACCCTGTCTCTACTAAAAGTACAAAAATTAGCCAGGTGTGGTGGCACACACCTGTAGTCCCAGCTACTCGGGAGGCTGAGGCAGGATAATTGCTTGAACCCAGGAGGCAGAGGTTGCAGTGAACCAAGATTGTGCCACTGCACTCCAGCCTGGCAACAGAGCGAGGAAAAAAAAATTAGCCAGGTGTGGTGGCACAAGCCTGTAATTCCAGCTACTTGGGAGGCTGAGGCATGAGAATCAATTGAACCTGGGAGGTGGAGGTTGCAGTGAGCCAAGCGGCAGAGCAAGATCCTGTCTAAAATAAATAAATAAATAAATAAAGGGAATTCAGATACATGCTACCACATGGATTAAACTTGAGGACATTATGCTAAGTGAAATAAGCCAGTCGCAAAAAGACAAGTAGTATTATTTCACTTCATACATATGAGGTATCTGGAGTAGTCAGAGTCATTGAGACAGAAAGTAAATAGCGGTTGCCAGGATCTGGGAGGAGGAGGAAATGGGGATTTGTTTAATGGGTACAGATTTTCAGTTTTGCAAGATGAAAGGAGTTCTGTAGATTGGTTGCACAACAATGTGAATGTACTTAATGCCACTTAGCTGTACACTTAAAAGTGGTTAAGATGGTCAATTTCGTTACGTGTTTTCCACCATAATTTTTTTAAAAATCTCATTTAAAAAAAAATTTTTTTTGAGACATAGTCTCACTCTGTTGCCCAGACTGGAGTGCAGTGGTGCAACCTCAGCTCGCTGCAACCTCCAACTCCTGGGTTCAAGTGATTCTCCTGTCTCAGCCTTCTGAGTAGCTGGGATTACAGGCATGTGCCACCACGCCTGGCTAATTTTTCTGCTTTTTTTTTTTTTTTTTTTAGTAGAGACGGGGTTTCACTATGTTGGCCAGGCTGGTCTTAAACTCCTGGCCTCAAGTGATCCACTCGCCTTGGCCTCCCAAAGTGTTGAGATTATAGGTGTGAGCCACTCACTGCACCTGGCCTAAAAAAAAAATCTCATTCTTACGAAGCTTACAGTCCAGTGAGAAGGAGACACATAGGCAATTCACGTGAGTAATTATAAATTAGAAGGTGATAAATGCTTTGGGGACAAAACAGAGGCAGGTGATGAGGAGGTGACAGGGAAAGCTGGGGGAGGGTCTGACCTTTCAGGTGGGTGGTCAGAGGAGGACTCACAGAGGAGGGCCTTCGAGCAGACTTGAAGGAGAAGGAGTGAGCCATGCAGGCCTTTGGACACAAGTGAAAGAATGTGATGAGTTGTAAAGCAAGATATTGTGTTATCACTGGCGGGGACAGACAAGTGAGACACAGAGAAGGACCAGAATAAGATTCCACCAGCTCCCAAGCCAAGAAAGTTGGGAAGCTAAGATGCTCAGAATGCCCCCTCTCACCCCACAGCTGCCCGCGGTTCCCTCTGGCTTCTCAGTGCCACCCCCTCCCCCAGCCAGCTGCAGCTCCCCTTCCAAAATATCCAGCCTTATTCAGCTTGTTGGTGGCAGCTAAAGGAGGGACCAGTGTCTCCCGGAGGCTGAGAAAGGACGAGTGGGGGCTGCTCCCAAGTCCTGCCTCAGCTGGTGGAGGCCTCTCCAGATGAGCCCAGGAAAGAGTGGGAGGAGGCAGGGGGGTGAGTGAGGGAGGATGGGCGTCGGGGGATGGATGGGGCCAGCGAAGAAGGGAGAGAGACAAGAAGCTGGGAAAGTAGAGACTGGCAATGTGCAGACCACGAGGCAGGCCAGGACCCCCAGGGATGCCACGCACCCCTAAGACCAAAGGAAATGGGCCCAGAGTGCCCAAGTAGGAGGAAACCAGCCATTCTTAGGTGGGGTGGGGTGGGATAGTAGAGGAGATGTTGGGAACAGTCTCTGGGCCTAGAGGAAAGCAAAAGTCATTGTAGAAGGAGTCCCAGGACAACTTGAGGGTTTCAGTTATATCAAAGGATTTTCCAAAGCAGACCAACCAGTATTCTTTCTCTGCTTCCCTTCTGCCTGAGCGTGGCCAGACATCCCCTTTCAGACGCGCCGTACAGATCTTCAAGATGGAAGAAAATCAAAATCAATCGGGCAGGCAAGAAGAGAGACCTCTGGAAGGGCAGCTGGGGTCTGCACAGCCTGCAGGGGAGAGATAAGGGCAACGAAGAGAAACAGGCTGGCCTGGTTGGCAAGCAGACTGAGGAAAGCAGAGGCAGGCTGAAAATAGATTGGGGGCGGGAGGAAAGAAAGCCAGGCCAGGAAAGAAGGGAGAGCAGAGGCAATCGATGCCTTCGTGACTCTGACCCAATTTTTCATATCAGCCTCGCCAAAAGATGAGGAGATGGTGGGGAAATCGGGAAAGACTGGCAAAGAGGGAGGAGAGTCAGGGCAAAGTAATTTGAGTTCTAAGACCCAGGCGATCGTGAAGTACCAGTCAGGGATCGTGGTAGGGAGAGGAGGAGGTATATACTATCCTCAGTACCAGTTTAGACCCTAGCAGAGTTTGGCATCCCAGAATGGGTTTTAGAGCTTAAGGAATGTGAGTGTACCCAGGAAGGAGAGTCAACTATCTAGAAAGGCCAGAGGCGGCAACATGGCTGAGTCAGTCTGGAGACAGTTGGCTGCAAAGTAACTCCATGCCTGCATTTTCTTCTCAGGAGAGTGATGGAAAGAGAATTTGGTTTTTTAAGTGGTGGGCTTTTAGTGCAGCAAGAGGGATTAAAGTTACACTTCAGGAAATCCATCCCATTAGGTAGATTTGTGAGATACTAAAACATGTAGATAAGCGCACTTACATTCTTTCCTTGGAAATCTTTTTTAAAAAATGAGAAGCTCCACTATTTGGGCCTGTAGAGGCTCATCTGAAGCCCAGGGCCTCCCCTCAAAACTTCTGGACTACTGCTGGCTAGAAAGGGGGGTCTAAGATTTTTATTACCCTGGGGGTAGGGTCTGAAATAAATATCTGGGCCTAAGGCAGGGATAATGCAGGCACCTGGATGAGGGAGAATGGGGGAGGACCAAGGTGGTCTGGATCTGTCAGCCCTGGAGGAGCCGCAGAGACAAGGGGTGGGATTCTAACAGGCAGGACCCATGATATTTACATAACTTTGAATAATGAATAAGCCCAGCTCTGGGGTTCCTAGTTAGCACTGCTCATCTGCATCTTTATTAAGCTTTATAAATGATTCAGCTCCTACCCTTTCCCCCAGCCCCTGCCCAGCCTGCCCCCAAGCATCGGGGTAGTTGTTTGCTCATTATTTTAGACTAGATTTGTTTCACCAACATTCAGTGATGCATGGAGTGGGGGTGGCATGGGAGAGAGGAACAAGTTCAAAAGGCAAGTGGAGTGAAGGGGTTGAGGGCTGGAGAACGGAAACAGCAGCCGTGGGAAGGCAGGCTCACAGCTGCGAGCAAAGGCACAGAGCTGGGGATGCGGGCATCACTCTCCAAAATGCTCCTGGGGCCAACATCTTCAGGAGAGAAAAGTTTCTTAGATTCCCCGAAATGTGCCAGGTTCGAGTCCCACTCGAATCCCTGGGTTCCCTTACATCTGCTGCCAAGACCACCAGCAGGCCCTATGCTCAGCTCCAGCACGGCACTGAGGCGTTGGAGCAGCCAAGTGAGTACAGCCCCCAAGGAAGTTCTCAGTTTTTCCTAAGGCAGGAATTTTGCTATTTTCAGGCAAAAAGAAAAAAAAAAAATCTGCTATACTTGCAAGGCAGAAACAAGCACCAGGTCTATTAGGGGAGAAAGAAATAGGAACAGGTGCACATGGTATGAGAATCTGGAGGGAAAGGGAATGCTGTGTTCACAGAGAGTTAGCACCCACCTTGAAAGAGGAACCTGGAGAAGATGGGCAGCCCTCACCTGATCTGAGCAGCTCTGGGAGCTGCCTGATCAGCTGATCAGAAACAGGGAGAAGTATTTAACAGCATGAACATGGAGGAGTTGGCGGGAAGCTGGTAGGGGGAAAGGCAGAGCATTTTTCAACCCTGGCTGCACATTATAACCACCTGGGGAGCTTTAAAAAGATGATGCTTGGGACCCACCCAAGACCAATTAAATCAGAATCGCCGCGGGAGAAGGCCCTAGGCACCATATTTTTTAAAAAGCTCTTCAATTTTATTTGGATCCTAAACAGACCAATTTTAAAATATATATTATATATTTTACATAAATATATAATATATATTATAAAATGTAAAATTTAAAATATATATAATATATAATAAAATCAGGGAAGTTTAAACATTGGATATTTTGTATTAAGGAATTATTGATCTTTTTTAGGTGTGATAAGAGTATTGTGATTATGTTTTTTGAAGAGTCATTTTCTGGCTGGGTGTGATGTCACACATCTGTAATCCCAGTGCTTTGGGTGGCCAAGGTGGGAGGATCACTTGAGACCAGGCGTTTGAGGCTGCAGTGAGCTATGATCATGCCATTGCCCTCCAGCCAGGACAAAAGAGCAAGATCTTGTCTCTATTAAAAAAAAAAAAAAGTCGGCCGGGCGCGGTGGCTCATGCCTGTAATCCCAGCACTTTGGGAGGCCGAGACAGGTGGATCACGAGGTCAGGAGATCGAGACCATCCTGGCTAACCCGGTGAAACCCCGTCTCTACTAAAAAATACAAAAAAATAGCCGGGCAAGATGGCGGGCGCCTGTAGTCCCAGCTACTCGGGAGGCTGAGGCCGGAGAATGGCGTGGACCCGGGAGGCGGAGCTTGCAGTGAGCTGAGATCCGGCCACTGCACTCCAGCCTGGGCGACAGAGCGAGACTCCGTCTCAAAAAA